>NC_052335.1:36176206-36463992 GCF_016432855.1 Salvelinus namaycush
TCTCTCCTCTCCCTCCTCTCTCTCTCCCCTCCCTCTCTCCTCTCCCTCCTCTCTCTCTCCTCTTCTATTCATCTTTCTCATCTCTACTAGGTCTCTAGGTAATGCAGGTGCATCATGACTCCTCTGAATCTATTTACTTCATGACTAACTATATTTCTTCCTCAGATTCCACTGACTCACTTTTGATGGACGCTGGTTTTGTTGATCCACCTGAAGTCTTGACGTCCCCTCGGGTCACATGACAGTTATCAGACGTAACGAAACTTCAACATCGTGTGCACTATGTTTCTGGTTGTGGTTGTCTGTTATATTCAAATCTCATATCTGGTAATAAAACTGTTAATATAACGTCATCTCATTAGAATACAACCGTTTCTGCTCTGTTAGCCAAGCATAATGTCAACATGGTCATGGCCCAGTTACGCAACCTCTAACAGCCATTTGCCTCCTTCTTACAGACATTGTCTGAAACGGTTAACTAATAGCCTGATTCCAGCTGCAAATAATGTGAGTAAAACATATTAGTGTTACTGGTATACAATAATAGGTGCCGTTTTACAGGCACCTAACCAATTGTGCTTTTTTGTATGGTTTTTTTTTCTTTTTTTTTGCGTTGTTTTAACTTGTTTAGTACATAAATCCCTGATCCCCGTCATTTGCATGAAGAGTAGACGTCAATACAGGGGTCACAGATCATGGTGGTTGGTGAGAATTTGTTGGCGATAATCCACCTTTTTGGCGAACAATCACTGGAGAATAAACTGGATGAGCTCCGTTCGAGACTGTCCATTCAAAACTGCCATATCTTATGTTTCACTGAGTCGTGGCTGAACGAGGACATGGATAATATACAGTTGGCTGGGTTTTCCGTGACCGAACAGCAACCTGGTCCAGTAAGACAAAGGGTGGTGGTCTGTGTCTATTTGTCAATAACAGCTGGTGAGCGATCTCTAAAAGGAAGTCTCTAGGTTTTGCATCGCCTGAGTTAGAATACCTCATGATAATCTGTAGACCATACGATTTACCAAGAGAGTTTTCATCTATATTACTCGTAGTCGTCTATTTACCACCACAAACCGATGCTGGTACTAAGACCCAACTCAACGAGCTGTATAATCCCATAAGCAAATGCAGAAGCAGCACCCCTAGTGGCTGGGGACTTTAATGCAGGAAAACGTACATCCGTTTAACCTCATTTCTAACCAGCATGTCACATGTGCAACCACATGAGACACATACAAAGCTCTCCCTCGCCCTACATTTGGAAAATCTGACCATAATTACAGTGGGGCAAAAAAGTATTTAGTCAGCCACCAATTGTGCAAGTTCTCCCACTTAAAAAGATGAGAGGCCTGTAATTTTCATCATAGGTACACTTCAACTATGACAGACAAAATGAGAAAAAAAATCCAGAAAATCACATTGTAGGATTTTTTATGAATTGATTTGCAAATGATGGTGGAAAATAAGTATTTGGTCAATAACAAAAGTTTATCTCAATACTTTGTTATATACCCTTTGTTGGCAATGACAGAGGTCAAACGTTTTCTGTATGTCTTCACAAGGTTTTCACACACTGTTGCTGGTATTTTGGCCCATTCCTCCATGCAGATCTCCTCTAGAGCAGTGATGTTTTGGGGCTGTTGCTGGGCAACACGGACTTTCAACTCCCTCCAAAGATTTTCTATGGGGTTGAGATCTGGAGACTGGCTAGGCCACTCCAGGACCTTGAAATGCTTCTTACGAAGCCACTCCTTCGTTGCCCGGGCGGTGTGTTTGGGATCATTGTCATGCTGAAAGACCCAGCCACGTTTCATCTTCAATGCCCTTGCTGATGGAAGGAGGTTTTCACTCAAAATCCCACGATACATGGCCCCATTCATTCTTTCCTTTACACGGATCAGTCGTCCTGGTCCCTTTGCAGAAAAACAGCCCCAAAGCATGATGTTTCCACCCCCATGCTTCACAGTAGGTATGGTGTTCTTTGGATGCAACTCAGCATTCTTTATCCTCCAAACACGATGAGTTGAGTTTTTACCAAAAAGTTATATTTTGGTTTAATCTGACCATATGACATTCTCCCAATCTTCTTCTGGATCATCCAAATGCTCTCTAGCAAACTTCAGACGGGCCTGGACATGTACTGGCTTAAGCAGGGGGACACGTCTGCCACTGCAGGATTTGAGTCCCTGGCGGCGTAGTGTGTTACTGATGGTAGGCTTTGTTACTTGGTCCCAGCTCTCTGCAGGTCATTCACTAGGTCCCCCCGTGTCACGTTCCTGACCTGTTTTCTCTTGTTTTTGTATGTGTTTAGTTGGTCAGGGCGTGAGTTGGGGTGGGCATTCTATGTTATGTGTTTCTATGTTTAGGTTCATTGTCTGTTAGCCTTATATGGTTCTCAATCAGGGACAGGTGTTATTCATTTCCTCTGATTGAGAATCATATATAGGTAGGCTGTGTCACACTGTTTGTTTGTTGGGTGATTGTCTTCCGTGTCTGTATGTATGTTCGTACCACACGGGACTGTAGCGTTTGTTTGTAGTCTGTACCTGTTCGTGCGTTCTTCGTGTATTTGTAAGTTCTCATGTTTTAGGTCAGTCTACGTCGTTTATTTGTTTTGTAGTTTGTTAAAGAGTTTTCGTGTTTCGTCGTTCTGTTAATAAATATTCATTATGTATTCATCACCCGCTGCGCCTTGGTCCGCTCATTCACCACAAGACGACCGTTACAGAATCACCCAACCACAAAGGATCAAGCAGCGGTGTAACGGGCAGCAGCAACAGCGCAAGAAGGAGGAATGGACATGGGAGGAAGTTTTGGACGGCAAGGGTTGCTACACATGGGAGGAGATCCTGGCTGGAAGAGATCGCCTCCCATGGGAACAGCTGGAGGCAGTTAGGAGAGCAGAGGCAACCGGAGAGAGGAACCGGCGTTATGAGGGTACGCGGCTAGCACGGAACCCTGTGAGTCAAGCCCAAAAATGTTTTTGGGGGGGCTACAAGGGAGTGTGGCGAAGTCAGGTAGGAGACCTGCGCCAACTCCCCGAGCTTACCGTGGAGAGCGAGAGTAAGGGCAGACACCGTGTTATGCGGTAAAGCGCACGGTGTCTCCTGTACGTGTGCTTAGCCCGGTGCGGGTTATTCCACCTCCCCGCACTGGCAGGGCTAGATTGAGTATTGAGCCGGATGTCATGAAGCCGGCCCAACGCATCTGGCCACCAGTGCATCTCCTCGGGCCTGCATACATGGCACCAGCCTTACGCATGGTGTCCCCGGTTCGCCTACATAGCCCAGTGCGGGTTATTCCACCTCCACGCACTGGTCGGGCTACGGGGAGCATACAACCAGGTAAGGTTGGGCAGGCTCAGTGCTCAAGGGAGCCAGTACGCCTGCATGGTCCGGTATATCCGGCGCCACCTCCCCGCCCCAGCCCAGTACCACCAGTGCCTACACCACGCACCAGGCTTCCTGTGCGTCTCCAGAGCCCTGTTCCTCCTCCACGCACTAGCCCTATGGTGCGTGTCTCCAGCCCATTACCACCAGTGCCTACACCACGCACCAAGCCTCCTGTGCGTCTCCAGAGTCCTGTGCGTCCTGTTGCTGCTCCCCGCACTAGCCTGAAGGTGCGTGTCCTGAGCCCGGTACCTCCAGTTCCGGCACCACGCACCAGGCCTACAGTGCGCCTCAGCCGGCCAGAGTCTGCCGTCTGCCCAACGGCGCCTGAACTGCCCGTCTGCCCAACGCCGTCTGAGCTGTCCGTCTGCCCAGCGGTGCCTGAACTGCCCGTCTGCCCAACGCCGTCTGAGCTGTCCGTCTGTCCTGAGCCTTCAAAGCCGCCCGTCTGTACTGAGCCTTCAGAGCCGTCCGCCAGACAGGAGCCGCTAGAGCCTTCCGCCAGACAGGAGCCGCTAGATCCTTCCGCCAGACAGGAGCCGCTAGAGCCTTCCGCCAGACAGGAGCAGTCAGAGCCTTCCGCCAGACAGGAGCAGTCAGAGCCTTCCGCCAGACAGGAGCAGCCAGAGCCTTCCGCCAGCCATGAGCAGCCAGAGCCTTCCGCCAGCCATGAGCAGCCAGAGCCGTCAGCCAGCCATGAGCAGCCAGAGCCGTCAGCCAGCCATGAGCAGCCAGAGCCGTCAGCCAGCCATGAGCAGCCAGAGCCGTCAGCCAGCCATGAGCAGCCAGAGCCGTCAGCCAGCCATGAGCAGCTAGAGCCGTCAGCCAGCCATGAGCAGCCAGAGCCGTCAGCCAGCCATGAGCAGCCAGAGCCGTCAGCCAGCCATGAGCAGCCAGAGCCGTCAGCCAGCCAGGATCCGCCAGAGCCGTCAGCCAGCCAGGATCCGCCAGCCAGCCAGGATCCGCCAGCCAGCCCGGAGCTGCCCCTCATTCCGGTGTTGCCCCTCATTCCGGTGTTGCCCCTCATTCCGGTGTTGCCCCTCATTCCGGTGTTGCCCCTCAGTCCGGTGCTGCCCCTTAGTCCGGTGCTGCCCCTTAGTCCAGTGGGGTTAATTTGGAGGGTGGCCATTTGGAGGAGGCTACGGAAGCGGGGATTGACTATGGTGGGATGGGGACCACGCCCAGAGCCTGAGCCGCCACCGTGGACAGATGCCCACCCAGACCCTCCCCTAGACTTTTGGTGGTGCGTCCGGAGTTCGCACCTTGAGGGGGGGGGGGGGTTATGTCACGTTCCTGACCTGTTTTCTCTTGTTTTTGTATGTGTTTAGTTGGTCAGGGCGTGAGTTGGGGTGGGCATTCTATGTTATGTGTTTCTATGTTTAGGTTCATTGTCTGTTAGCCTTATATGGTTCTCAATCAGGGACAGGTGTTATTCATTTCCTCTGATTGAGAATCATATATAGGTAGGCTGTGTCACACTGTTTGTTTGTTGGGTGATTGTCTTCCGTGTCTGTATGTATGTTCGTACCACACGGGACTGTAGCGTTTGTTTGTAGTCTGTACCTGTTTGTGCATTCTTCGTGTATTTGTAAGTTCTCATGTTTTAGGTCAGTCTACGTCGTTTATTTGTTTTGTAGTTTGTTAAAGAGTTTTCGTGTTTCGTCGTTCTGTTAATAAATATTCATTATGTATTCATCACCCGCTGCGCCTTGGTCCGCTCATTCACCACAAGACGACCGTTACACCTGTGTGGTTCTGGGATTTTTGCTCACCGTTCTTGTGATCATTTTGACCCCACGGGGTGAGATCTTGCGTGGAGCCCCAGATCGAGGGCATACAGTGGTCTTGTATGTCTTCCATTTCCTAATAATTGCTCCCACAGTTGATTTCTTCAAACCAAGCTGCTTACCTATTGCAGATTCAGTCTTCCCAGCCTGGTGCAGGTCTACAATTTTGTTTCTGGTGTCCTTTGACAGCTCTTTGGTCTTGGCCATAGTGGAGTTTGGAGTGTGACTGTTTGAGGTTGTGGACAGGTGTCTTTTATACTGATAACAAGTTCAAACAGGTGCCATTAATACAGGTAACGAGTGGAGGACAGAGGAGCCTCTTAAAGAAGAAGTTACAGGTCTGTGAGAGCCAGAAATCTTGCTTGTTTGTAGGTGACCAAATACTTATTTTCCACCATAATTTGCAAATAAATTCATTAAAAATCCTACAATGTGATTTTCTGGATTTTTTTTTCTCATTTTGTCTGTCATAGTTGAAGTGTACCTATGATTACAGGCCTCTCATCTTTTTAAGTGGGAGAACTTGCACAATTGGTGGCTGACTAAATACTTTTTTGCCCCACTGTACATCCTCCTGATTCCTGCTTACTAAAAAAAAATAAGAAAACTCAAGCAGGAAGAACCAGTGAGAAGCTCAATAAGGAAGTGGTCAGATGACGCGCATGCGTTTTGTTTAGCATATGGAATATGTTCTGGGCTTCATCCGATGGAATGGAGGAGTACACCACATCAGTCACGATGTCGTCCCCACAGTGACTGTACTGGACATAGCCCAACCAGAAGCCATGGATTACAGGCAACGTCCACACTGAGCTAAAGGCTAGAGCTGCCAGTTTCAAAGAGTGGGACACTAATCCTATGTAAATCCTAATCCTATCCCTTCTATGCTCTCCGACGAACCATCAAACAGGCAAAGCTTCAATACAGGACTAAGATTAGATCCTACTACACCGGCTCTGATGTTCGTCGGATGTGGCAGGGTTTGCAAACTATTACGGATTATAACCGGAAACCCAGCCGTGAGTTGCCCAATGACACGATCGTACCAGACAAGCTAAATGCCTTCTATGCTCGCTTCGAAGCAAGCAACACTGAAGCATGCATGAGAGCACCAGTTGTTCCGGACGACAGCTTGATCAGCTTGATCACGCTCTTCGTAGCCAATATGAGTAAGACCTTTAAACAGGTCAACATTCACAAGTCCGCAGAGCCAGACGGATTACCAGGACGCGTACTATGAGCATGCGCTGACCAACTGGCAATTGTCTTCACTGACATTTTCAACCTCTCCCTGTTTGAGTCTGTAATACCAACATGTTTCAAGCAGACCACCATAGTCCCTGTGCCCAAGAACGCCAAGGTAACCTGCTTAAATTACTACAGCCCAATTGCACTCACATCTGTAGCCATGAAGTGCTCTGAAAGGCTGGTCATGGCACACATTAACACCATCATCCCAGAAACCCTAGACAAACTTCAATTTGCATACCGCCCCAACAGATCCACCAATAACGCAATCTCTATTGCACTCCATACTACCCTTTGCCACCTGGACAAAAGGAACACCTACATGATAATGCTGTTCGTTGACTACAACTCAGCGTTCAACACCATAGTGCCCACAAAGCTCATCACTAATCTAAGGACCCTGGGACTAAAAACACCTCCCTCTGCAACTGGATCCTGGACTTCCTGACTGACTGCCCCTAGGTGGTAAGGGTAGACAACAACATGTCCGCCACTCTGGTGTGTGTGTTTAGTCCCCTTCTTCCCTGTTAACCCACGACTGCATAGCCACGCATGACTCCAATACCATCATTAAGTTTTGCCAATAACACAACGGTGGTAGGCCTGATCACCAACAACGATGAGACAGCCTATAGGGAGGAGGTTAGCGGTACGGCAGTGTGGTGCCAGGACAAAAACCTCTCCGTCAATGTGAGCAAAACAAAGGAGCTGATCGTGGACTACAGGAAAAGGAGGGCCGAACAGGCCACCATTCACATCGACAGGGCTGTAGTGGAGCGGGTCGGGAGCTTCAAGTTCCTTGGTGTCCACATCACCAACAAACTATCATGGTCCAAAACACACCAAGACTGTCGTGAAGAGGGCACCACAGCACCTATTCCCCCTCATGAGACTGAAAATATTTGGCATTTGGTCCTCAGATCCTCACAATGTTTACGCTGCTGCTACTCACTATTTATTATCTATTCATATTCACTTTACCCCTACCTACATGCAGTGGTGGAAAAAGTACCCAATTGTCATGCTTGAGTAAAAGTAAAGATACCGTAATAGAAAACGACTCAAGTAAAAGTAAAAGTCACCCAGTAAAATTCTACTTGAGTAAAAGTCTAAAAGTATTTTGTTTTAAATAGACTTAAGAATCAAAAGTAAATTGTTAAAATATAAAAGTCAAAGTATAAATAATTGCTAATTCCTTATATTAAGCAAGCCAGAAGACAATTTTCTTGATTTTTTAAATTTCGGAACAGCTAAGGGCACACTCCAACACTGAGACGTCACTTACAAATTAAGCATTTGTGTTTAGTGAGTCCTCCAGATCAGATACAGGAGGAATGACCAGGGATGTTCTCTGTTTAGTGAGTCCTCCAGATCAGAGGCAGTAGGGATGACCAGGGATGTTCTCTGTTTAGTGAGTCCTCCAGATCAGAGGCAGTAGGGATGACCAGGGATGTTCTCTGTTTAGTGAGTCCTCCAGATCAGAGGCAGTAGGGATGACCAGGGATGTTCTCTGTTTAGTGAGTCCCCAGATCAGAGGCAGTAGGGATGACCAGGGATGTTCTCTGTTTAGTGAGTCCTCCAGATCACAGGCAGTAGGGATGACCAGGGATGTTCTCTGTTTAGTGAGTCCTCCAGATCACAGGCAGTAGGGATGACCAGGGATGTTCTCTGTTTAGTGAGTCCTCCAGATCAGAGGCAGTAGGGATGACCAGGGATGTTCTCTGTTTAGTGAGTCCTCCAGATCACAGGCAGTAGGGATGACCAGGGATGTTCTCTGTTTAGTGAGTCCTCCAGATCAGAGACAGGAGGGATGACCAGGGATGTTCTCTGTTTAGTGAGTCCTCCAGATCAGAGGCAGTAGGGATGACCAGGGATGTTCTCTGTTTAGTGAGTCCTCCAGATCAGAGGCAGTAGGGATGACCAGGGATGTTCTCTGTTTAGTGAGTCCTCCAGATCAGAGGCAGTAGAGATGACCAGGGATGTTCTCTGTTTAGTGAGTCCTCCAGATCAGAGGCAGTAGGGATGACCAGGGATGTTCTCTGTTTAGTGAGTCCTCCAGATCAGAGGCAGGAGGGATGACCAGGGATGTTCTCTGTTTAGTGAGTCCTCCAGATCAGAGGCAGTAGGGATGACCAGGGATGTTCTCTGTTTAGTGAGTCCTCCAGATCACAGGCAGGAGGGATGACCAGGGATGTTCTCTGTTTAGTGAGTCCTCCAGATCAGAGGCAGTAGGGATGACCAGGGATGTTCTCTTGATAAGTGTATGAATTTGACCTTTTCCCTGTTATGCTAAGCATTCAAATTGCACCGGGTACTTTTTGGTGTCAGGGAAAATGTATTGAGTAAAAAGCACATAATTGTCTTTAGGAATGTAGTGAAGTAAAAGTAAAAGTTGTCAAAAAATATAAATAGTAAAGTACAGATACCCCCATAAAAATGTACATATTACCTAAACTAACCTAAACTAACCTGTACCCCCTCACATTGACTCAGTACCGGTACCACCTGTATATAGCCTCATTATTGTCATTTTATTGTGTTACTTTTTAAACTTTATTTTATTATTATTTATTTATGCAAATATTTTCTTATTTACTTGGAAAAACTGCCTTGTCACAACCGTCGTATGAATAATCGGACCGAGGCGCAGCGTGAGTAGAGTTCCACATTTTAATGATAGTGAGACTTCCAAAACAACAAAGATATAACGATAGTGAAAAACGTAGCGCACATTGGCACTCATACACAACAATATCCCCCCATAGCAGGTGGGGAAAAGGACACACTAAGTATGATCCCCAATTAGAGGTAACGAATATCAGCTGCCTCCAATTGGGAACCATACACCCACACACCAACATAGAAATATAATACCTAGAAAACCCCTAGTCACGCCCTGACCTCTTACACTATAGAGACCCCCAGGGGGCTCTCTATGGTCAGGGCGTGACAGTACCCCCCCCCCCCCCCACCCCCACCCCAAAGGTGCGGACTCCGACCGCAACGACTGAAACTAGATGGTGAGGGTTAGTGTGGGCAACTAGCGTCGGTGGAGGCTCCGGTGCGGGACGTTGCACCCGCTCAGACCGCGGATCCGGCCATGGAGCCGGGCTGAACGCCGTGCCTGGACTGGGCATCGGCGCAGAGGAAGACTCCGGCCATGGAGCGGGACTGGACACCGTGCCTGGACTGGGCACCGGCGCAGAGGAAGACTCCGGCCATGGAGCGGGACTGGACACCGTGCCTGGACTGGGCACCGGCGCAGAGGAAGGCTCCAGCCATGGAGCGGGACTGGACACTGTGCCTGGACTGGGCATCGGCGCAGAGGAAGACTCCGGCCATGGAGCGGGACTGGACACCGTGCCTGGACTGGGCACCGGCGCAGAGGAAGGCTCCAGCCATGGAGCGGGACTGGACACCGTGCCTGGACTGGGCATCGGCGCAGAGGAAGACTCCGGCCATGGAGCGGGACTGGACACCGTGCCTGGACTGGGCATCGGCGCAGAGGAAGACTCCGGCCATGGAGCGGGACTGGACACCGTGCCTGGACTGGGCACCGGCGCAGAGGAAGGCTCCGGCCATGGAGCGGGACTGGACACTGTGCCTGGACTGGGCATCGGCGCAGTGGAAGACTCCGGCCATGGAGCGGGACTACACTCCGTGCCTGGACTGGGCATCGGCGCAGAGGAAGACTCCGGCCATGGAGCGGGACTGGACACCGTGCCTGGACTGGGCACCAGCGCAGAGGAAGGCTCCGGCCATGGAGCGGGACTGGACGCCGGTGCAGGAAGCTCCGGACTGTTGACCGTCGCTGGAGGTTCCGGACTGTACACACGCACTGGAGGCCTGGTGCGTGGAGTCAGCACAGGTTGCACCGGACTGATGACACACTCTTCAGGGCGAGTGCGGGGAACCGGCACAGGACGTACCAGGCTGGGAAGGCGCACTGGAGCCGGCACAGGACGTACCGGGCTGGGAAGGTGCACTGGAGCCGGCACAGGACGTACCAGGCTGGGAAGCCACACTGGAGCCGGCACAGGACGTACCAGGCTGGGAAGCCACACTGGAGCCGGCACAGGACGTACCAGGCTGGGAAGCCGCACTGGAGCCGGCACAGGACGTACCAGGCTGGGAAGGCGCACTGGAGCCGGCACAGGACGTACCAGGCTGGGAAGGCGCACTGGAGCCGGCACAGGACGTACCAGGCTGGGAAGCCACACTGGAGCCGGCACAGGACGTACCAGGCTGGGAAGGCGCACTGGAGCCGGCACAGGACGTACCAGGCTGGGAAGCCACACTGGAGCCGGCACAGGACGTACCAGGCTGGGAAGGCGCACTGGAGCCGGCACAGGACGTACCAGGCTGGGAAGCCACACTGGAGCCGGCACAGGACGTACCAGGCTGGGAAGCCACACTGGAGCCGGCACAGGTTGCACCGGACTGATGACACGCTCTTCAAAACGCCTGCGCTGCAGCATACTCCAAGCCAACATCTCTCTCCGATATCCCTCCTCCATCGACTCCCAGACGGTCTCTGATATCCCTCCTCAAACTGCTCCATCGACTCCCAGACGGTCTCTGGCTCTCTCCTCGGCTCGGCACACCGCCCCTTGTGCCCCCCCCAAAAAAACTTGGGGTTGCCCTTGGGCTGTTTGTGGCCGCGGACCCCGGCGTCGTCGCTGTCCTCCTTTACTCCTCGGCGACTCCCGCCAAGGAAGGGTCTCGCATCCACCTAGTATCTCTTCCCATGACCAACTCTCCTTCACCTCCTGGGCACGCTGCTTGGTCCTGACTAGGTGGGATATTCTGTCACGACCGTCGTATCTCTTCCCATGACCAACTCTCCTTCACCTCCTGGGCACGCTGCTTGGTCCTGACTAGGTGGGATATTCTGTCACGACCGTCGTATCTCTTCCCATGACCAACTCTCCTTCACCTCCTGGGCACGCTGCTTGGTCCTGACTAGGTGGGATATTCTGTCACGACCGTCGTATCTCTTCCCATGACCAACTCTCCTTCACCTCCTGGGCACGCTGCTTGGTCCTGACTAGGGGGGATATTCTGTCACGACCGTCGTATCTATTCCCATGACCAACTCTCCTTCACCTCCTGGGCACGCTGCTTGGTCCTGACTAGGGGGGATATTCTGTCACGACCGTCGTATCTCTTCCCATGACCAACTCTCCTTCACCTCCTGGGCACGCTGCTTGGTCCTGACTAGGTGGGATATTCTGTCACGACCGTCGTATCTCTTCCCATGACCAACTCTCCTTCACCTCCTGGGCACGCTGCTTGGTCCTGACTAGGGGGGATATTCTGTCACGACCGTCGTATCTATTCCCATGACCAACTCTCCTTCACCTCCTGGGCACGCTGCTTGGTCCTGACTAGGGGGGATATTCTGTCACGACCGTCGTATCTCTTCCCATGACCAACTCTCCTTCACCTCCTGGGCACGCTGCTTGGTCCTGACTAGGTGGGATATTCTGTCACGACCGTCGTATCTCTTCCCATGACCAACTCTCCTTCACCTCCTGGGCTCGCTGCTTGGTCCTGTAGTGGTGGGATATTCTGTCACGACCGTCGTATCTCTTCCCATGACCAACTCTCCTTCACCTCCTGGGCACGCTGCTTGGTCCTGACTAGGTGGGATATTCTGTCACGACCGTCGTATCTCTTCCCATGACCAACTCTCCTTCACCTCCTGGGCACGCTGCTTGGTCCTGACTAGGTGGGATATTCTGTCAGGACCGTCGTATCTCTTCCCATGACCAACTCTCCTTCACCTCCTGGGCACGCTGCTTGGTCCTGACTAGGTGGGATATTCTGTCACGACCGTCGTATCTCTTCCCATGACCAACTCTCCTTCACCTCCTGGGCACGCTGCTTGGTCCTGACTAGGTGGGATATTCTGTCACGACCGTCGTATCTCTTCCCATGACCAACTCTCCTTCACCTCCTGGGCACGCTGCTTGGTCCTGGCTAGGGGGGATATTCTGTCACGACCGTCGTATCTCTTCCCATGACCAACTCTCCTTCACCTCCTGGGCACGCTGCTTGGTCCTGACTAGGTGGGATATTCTGTCACGACCGTCGTATCTCTTCCCATGACCAACTCTCCTTCACCTCCTGGGCACGCTGCTTGGTCCTGACTAGGTGGGATATTCTGTCACGACCGTCGTATCTCTTCCCATGACCAACTCTCCTTCACCTCCTGGGCACGCTGCTTGGTCCTGCCTAGGGGGGATATTCTGTCACGACCGTCGTATCTCTTCCCATGACCAACTCTCCTTCACCTCCTGGGCACGCTGCTTGGTCCTGGCTAGGGGGGATATTCTGTCACGACCGTCGTATCTCTTCCCATGACCAACTCTCCTTCACCTCCTGGGCACGCTGCTTGGTCCTGGCTAGGGGGGATATTCTGTCACGACCGTTGTATCTCTTCCCATGACCAACTCTCCTTCACCTCCTGGGCACGCTGCTTGGTCCTGACTAGGTGGGATATTCTGTCACGACCGTCGTATCTCTTCCCATGACCAACTCTCCTTCACCTCCTGGGCACGCTGCTTGGTCCTGACTTGGTGGGATATTCTGTCACGACCGTCGTATCTATTCCCATGACCAACTCTCCTTCACCTCCTGGGCACGCTGCTTGGTCCTGCATTGGTGGGATATTCTGTCACGACCGTCGTATCTCTTCCCATGACCAACTCTCCTTCACCTCCTGGGCACGCTGCTTGGTCCTGGCTAGGGGGGATATTCTGTCACGACCGTTGTATCTCTTCCCATGACCAACTCTCCTTCACCTCCTGGGCACGCTGCTTGGTCCTGACTAGGTGGGATATTCTGTCACGACCGTCGTATCTCTTCCCATGACCAACTCTCCTTCACCTCCTGGGCACGCTGCTTGGTCCTGACTTGGTGGGATATTCTGTCACGACCGTCGTATCTATTCCCATGACCAACTCTCCTTCACCTCCTGGGCACGCTGCTTGGTCCTGCATTGGTGGGATATTCTGTCACGACCGTCGTATCTCTTCCCATGACCAACTCTCCTTCACCTCCTGGGCACGCTGCTTGGTCCTGACTAGGGGGGATATTCTGTCACGACCGTCGTATGAATAATTGGACGAGGCGCAGCGTGAGTGGAGTTCCACATTTTAATGACAGTGAAACTTCCAAAACAACAAAGATATAACGATCGTGAAATACATAGCGCACATTGGCACTCATACAAAACAATATCCCCCATAGCGGGTGGGAGAAAGGACACACTAAGTATGATCACCAATTAGAGGTAAGGACTATCAGCTGCCTCCAATTGGGAACCATACACCCACACACCAACATAGAAATATAATACCTAGAAAACCCCCTAGTCACGCCCTGACCCCCGAGGGCTCTCTATGGTCAGGGCGTGACACTTGTTGGTTAAGGGCTTGTAAGTAAGCTTTTCATGGTAAGGTTGTATTCTGTTGTATCCGGCCCATTCTTTATTTAACTTTTATTTAAATAGGCAAGTCTATTTACATATCTACACCTATAGACATATCTACACCTATAGACATTTTTACACCTATAGACATATCTACACCTATAGACATATCTAATATTAGAGAAATATCTACACCTATAGACATATCTAATATTAGAGACATATCTACACCTATAGACATATCTACACCTATAGACATATATACACCTATAGACATATATACACCTATAGACATATCTACACCTATAGACATATCTACACCTATAGACATATCTACACCTATAGACATATCTACACCTATAGACATATCTACACCTATAGACATATCTACACCTATATACATATCTAATATTAGAGACATATCTACACCTATAGACATATCTACACCTATAGACATATCTACACCTATAGACATATCTACACCTATATACATATGTAATATTAGAGACATATCTACACCTATAGACATATCTACACCTATATACATATCTAATATTAGAGACATATCTACACCTATAGACATATCTACACCTATATACATATCTAATATTAGAGACATATCTACACCTATAGACATATCTACACCTATATACATATCTAATATTAGAGACATATCTACACCTATAGACATATCTACACCTATATACATATCTAATATTAGAGACATATCTACACCTAGAGACATATCTACACCTATAGACAAATCTACACCTATATACATATCTAATATTAGAGACATATCTACACCTATAGACATATCTACACCTATAGACATATCTACACCTATAGACATATCTACACCTATAGACATATCTAATATTAGAGACATATCTACACCTATAGACATATCTACACCTATAGACATATCTACACCTAGAGACATGTCTACACCTATAGACATATCTACACCTATAGACATATCTAATATTAGAGACATATCTACACCTATAGACATATCTACACCTATAGACATATCTACACCTATAGACATATCTACACCTATAGACATATCTACACCTATATACATATCTACACCTATAGACATATCTACACCTAGAGACATATCGACACCCATATACATATCTACACCTGTACACATATCTACACCTAGAGACATATCTACACCTGTAGACATATCTACACCTATATACATATATACACCTATAGATATTTTCCACATTTTGATGTGTTACAGCCTGAATTTAAAGTGAATTACATTACATCACTGATCTACACGCAGTACCCCTATAATGTCAAAGTGGAATTATGTTTTTAGACATTTTTACAAATTAATAAAAAAAATGAGTATTCAACCCGTTTCTTATGGCAAGCCTAAATAACTTACTTAACATGTCAGATAATAAGTTGCATGGACTAATTCTGTGGTGTTTTATGGTGTTTATTGATTTTTGATCGACTACCCCATCTCTGTACCCCAACACATACAGCTATCTGTAAGGTCCCCTAGTCGAGCAGTAACTATTTCTGGCTCGGTGGCATTTGCATGCTGGGCCTGTGATTATAATTGTATTTGACAACTTACGGATGAAGTTCCCCAAGAACCCAGCTAGGAATATATACTCTATATTCCTATGTATAGGCAATCATATATAGATTAAGTATGGCTCTGTCTATAAGGGAAAGATGATTCCCAAACATAATGATATGTGATGGCTAATGGAGAAATTCTAGCCTGGCAAACAACATTCACCATGGAGTCTGGTCAATCAGTCTGGTAAAACCAGGCTAGGGGAATAGCAATAAGATCCCACATAATCAATGAGAAAAATATGATTCCCGTGATTCTCCTAAACTAATAACCAGGAAGGATACCTCTAGGACAATGGGGCCCTCTGGATCAAGGAGAAGGGGATACCTCTAGGACCAAGGAGAGGGGGATACCTCTAGGATCAAGGAGAGGGGGATACCTCTGGACCAAGGAGAGGGGAATACTTCTGGGACCAAGAAGAGGGGGATACCTCTGGATCAAGGAGAGGGGGATACCTCTGGACCAAGGAGAGGGGGATACCTCTGGACCAAGGAGAGGGGGATACCTCTGGACCAAGGAGAGGGGGATACCTCTGGACCAAGGAGAGGGGGATACCTCTGGACCAAGGAGAGGGGGATACCTCTGGAACCATGGAGAGGGGGATACCTCTGGAACCATGGAGAGGGGGATACCTCTGGATCAAGGAGAGGGGGATACCTCTGGACCAAGGAGAGGGGGATACCTCTGGAACAAGGAGAGGGGGATACCTCTGGACCATTGAGAGGGGGATACCTCTAGGACCATTGAGAGGGGGATACCTCTGGATCAAGGAGAGGGGGATACCTCTGGAGCAAGGAGAGGGGGATACCTCTGGACCATTGAGAGGGGGATACCTCTAGGACCAACGAGAGGGGGATACCTCTGGACCATTGAGAGGGGGATACCTCTGGACCATTGAGAGGGGGATACCTCTGGACCATTGAGAGGGGGATACCTCTGGATCAAGGAGAGGGGGATACCTCTGGATCAAGGAGAGGGGATACCTCTGGATCAAGGAGAGGGGGATACCTCTGGACCATTGAGAGGGGGATACCTCTGGAACAAGGAGAGGGGGATACCTCTGGAACAAGGAGGGGGGGACACCTCTGGACCATTGAGAGGGGGATACCTCTGGACCATTGAGAGGGGGATACCTCTGGACCATTGAGAGGGGGATACCTCTGGATCAAGGAGAGGGGGATACCTCTGGACCAAGGAGAGGGGGATACCTCTGGATCAAGGAGAGGGGGATACCTCTGGAACCATGTAGAGGGGGATACCTCTGGACCAAGGAGAGGGGGATACCTCTGGACCATGTAGAGGGGGATACCTCTGGACCATTGAGAGGTGGATACATCTGGAACAAGGAGAGGGGGATACCTCTGGAACAAGGAGAGGGGGATACCTCTGGACCATTGAGAGGGGGATACCACTGGAACAAGGAGAGGGGGATACCTCTGGAACAAGGAGAGGGGGATACCTCTGGACCATTGAGAGGGGGATACCTCTAGGACCAAGGAGAGGGGGATACCTCTGGGACCAAGGAGAGGGGGATACCTCTGGAACAAGGAGAGGGGGATACCTCTGGACCAAGGAGAGGGGGATACCTCTAGGACCAAGGAGAGGGGGATACCTCTGGAACCATGGAGAGGGGGATACCTCTGGGACCAAGGAGAGGGGGATACCTCTAGGACCAAGGAGAGGGGGATACCTCTGGAACCATGGAGAGGGGGATACCTCTGGAACCATGGAGAGGGGGATACCTCTGGATCAAGGAGAGGGGGATACCTCTGGACCAAGGAGAGGGGGATACCTCTGGACCAAGGAGAGGGGGATACCTCTGGAACAAGGAGAGGGGGATACCTCTAGGACCATTGAGAGGGGGATACCTCTGGATCAAGGAGAGGGGGATACTTCTGGAACAAGGAGAGGGGGATACCTCTGGACCATTGAGAGGGGGATACCTCTAGGACCAACGAGAGGGCGATACCTCTGGACCATTGAGAGGGGGATACCTCTGGACCATTGAGAGGGGGATACCTCTGGACCATTGAGAGTGGGATACCTCTGGATCAAGGAGAGGGGGATACCTCTGGACCAAGGAGAGGGGGATACCTCTGGATCAAGGAGAGGGGGATACCTCTGGATCAAGGAGAGGGGGATACCTCTGGACCATTGAGAGGGGGATACCTCTGGAACAAGGAGAGGGGGATACCTCTGGAACAAGGAGGGAGGGATACCTCTGGACCATTGAGAGGGGGATT
This sequence comes from Salvelinus namaycush, assembly GCF_016432855.1. NCBI lineage: Eukaryota > Metazoa > Chordata > Actinopteri > Salmoniformes > Salmonidae > Salvelinus > Salvelinus namaycush. Next base: position 36,193,921 of record NC_052335.1, read on the forward strand.
CCTCTGGACCATTGAGAGGGGGATACCTCTGGACCATTGAGAGGGGGATACCTCTGGACCATTGAGAGGGGGATACCTCTGGATCAAGGAGAGGGGGATACCTCTGGACCAAGGAGAGGGGGATACCTCTGGAACCATGTAGAGGGGGATACCTCTGGACCAAGGAGAGGGGGATACCTCTGGACCATGTAGAGGGGGATACCTCTGGACCATTGAGAGGTGGATACATCTGGAACAAGGAGAGGGGGATACCTCTGGAACAAGGAGAGGGGGATACCTCTGGACCATTGAGAGGGGGATACCTCTGGAACAAGGAGAGGGGAATACCTCTGGAACAAGGAGAGGGGGATACCTCTAGGACCAAGGAGAGGGGGATACCCGTACTGGTCCCCTATGGAACTTGAACCCACAACCTTTGGCATCGCAAGCGCCATGCTCTCTCAAGTGAGCCACAGGGGGGGGGTACTTGCAGTATAGCTATATCGTCAGCGGTGCAGTCCCTCCTTCCACATGTCATTCATCTGGAAACCTAACCCTGCTCTCTTTTCACACTGAGTTACAGGGAGAATTGTAGCCAGAGACTGTTAGAGTGCAGGCCAGCACCCTGTGTGGAGACTCAAGTCAGGCAGCTTTAATAAGGGACCTACACACTGGACACTGGAACACGCACTCACACAAACACACACACGCGCACACACACACACAAACGCACTCACACAAACACACACACGCGCACACACACACAAACGCACTCACACAAACACACACACGCACACACACACACAAACGCACTCACACAAACACACACACGCGCACACACACACAAACGCACTCACACAAACACACACACGTGCACACACACACAAACGCACTCACACAAACACACACACGCGCACACACACACAAACGCACTCACACAAACACACACACACGCACACACACACACAAACGCACTCACACAAACACACACACGTGCACACACACACAAACGCACTCACACAAACACACACACGCGCACACACACACAAACGCACTCACACAAACACACACACGTGCACACACAAACGCACTCACACAAACACACACACGCGCACACACACACAAACGCACTCACACAAACACACACACGCGCACACACACACAAACGCACTCACACACACACACACAAGCACACACACACACAAACGCACTCACACAAACACACACACGCACACACACACACAAACGCACTCACACAAACACACACGCGCGCACACACACACAAACGCACTCACACAAACACACACACGCACACACACAAACGCACTCACACACACACACACACGCGCACACACACACAAACGCACTCACACAAACACACACACGCACACACACACACAAACGCACTCACACAAACACACACACGCGCACACACACACAAACGCACTCACACACACACACACACACAAGTCACTGGCCACTTTAATACATTTAATAAATGGATTTAATAAAGGTATCATTAGTCACTTTAAATAACGCCACTGTCTACATATCCTACATTACTCATCTCATATGTATGTAATGTATTTTATACCATCTACTGCATCTTGCCTATGCCGTTCGGCCATCGCTCATCCATATACGTATATGTACATATTCTTATTCATCCCTCTACATTTGTGAGTATAAGGTTGTTGTTGTGAAATTGTTAGATTACTTGTTAGATATTACTGCACATGATGGATAGTGAACAGTATTTTCAATATTTGTCGAACAGTCTCTTCGTGATGGGAGTTTTGAGGGAGGTTGGCCGCTTTCTACACAGACTGAAGAAGTGCATCTGGCCTGGCCAAGAGATGTTTGTTTCAGGTAGATTTGCAGACCTAAGGAGAGGGTGTGTTAGAGGTCAGGTCTGAAGGAGAGAGGAGATCTCGGTATGATGCAACCCTTGCTAGTCCTCCCCGGCCCGGCGTGAATAGACAGCCTCAAAGCCCTCACTACATGTTCCTGAGTGAATATTTCCTGTTGAGTTTGGCTTGTCCCTCCTCTAACCGGAAGTGGATCTGAGGAGGACTCTGAGGGCCAGAAGACATCTCTCTCTCTCTCTCTCTCTGGTAGATTTAGAGGCCTAAGGAGTCAGAATTACAGGACAGGTCTAATGGCTTGTTGGTAGCATTGAATGTTGTGCTACAGGTCACAGCTTGGGATAGAGATGGCAGACTCAACCATCCCTGTCTTCACTTCTGTCCACTAGCCAGTCATTTAACATTACGCCTTCACTGTCCATTCATTTAACATGAAGCCTTCACTTCTGTCCACTGTCCATTCATTTAACATTACGCCTTCACTGTCCATTCATTTAACATTACGCCTTCACTTCTGTCCACTGTCCATTCATTTAACATTACGCCTTCACTTCTGTTCACTGTCCATTCATTTAACATGAAGCCTTCACTTCTGTCCACTGTCCATTCATTTAACATTACGCCTTCACTGTCCATTCATTTAACATTACGCCTTCACTTCTGTCCACTGTCCATTCATTTAACATTACGCCTTCACTTCTGTCCACTGTCCATTCATTTAACATTACGCCTTCACTTCTGTTCACTGTCCATTCATTTAACATGAAGCCTTCACTTCTGTCCACTGTCCATTCATTTAACATTACGCCTTCACTGTCCATTCATTTAACATTACGCCTTCACTTCTGTCCACTGTCCATTCATTTAACATTACGCCTTCACTTCTGTCCACTGTCCATTCATTTAACATTACGCCTTCACTTCTGTTCACTGTCCATTCATTTAACATGAAGCCTTCACTTCTGTCCACTGTCCATTCATTTAACATTACGCCTTCACTGTCCATTCATTTAACATTACGCCTTCACTTCTGTCCACTGTCCATTCATTTAACATTACGCCTTCACTTCTGTCCACTGTCCATTCATTTAACATTACGCCTTCACTTCTGTTCACTGTCCATTCATTTAACATGAAGCCTTCACTTCTGTCCATTCATTTAACATTACGCCTTCACTGTCCATTAATTTAACATGAAGCCTTCACTTCTGTCCACTGTCCATTCATTTAACATTACGCCTTCACTTCTGTCCACTGTCCATTCATTTAACATTACGCCTTCACTTCTGTCCACTAGCCATTCATTTAACATGAAGCCTTCACTTCTGTCCACTAGCCATTCATTTAACATGAAGCCTTCACTTCTGTCCATTCATTTAACATGATGGTTAAATATCTGTCCGTCATTCTACAACTCCTAAAAGATGAATAACGAAGATACTCTCAGAATCCCAAAATTTGACATACATGTACAACCAGGATGAACACACACACACACACGCACGAGCACGCACGCACGCCCGCACGCCCGCACGCCCGCACGCACGCATGCACACACACACAATAAACACCAACTAGTCGAGGTATCAGTACAGCCAGGCTTTCTACCTTCACAACCAGAAGACAAAATGAAGAAAAAGAGAGAACAGAATATTGATTGATTTTTCATTTATACTTTTTAATATACTCACAAGCACAGCATGCCACTAATTATACGATGTACAAAGGAAATTAATATCTCAAGGCTTAGGAGATTAGTATTATCAACATTACTGATAAACCAGCTCTGTGGGGCATCTCTCATTGTGTGTGTGTGTTTCTCCCTCAGTCCTGTGATGAATGGTGTATTCCAGGCGTCCTGCTATTACAGTAATTACAGCCGTACAACCCCACAGCATGCTCCCTCATAATCAGCACCTCCCTGTACAGTGATTTTCTATACAAGAATGGATTAGAATCTGTCGTCTTCTCCCATTATTTAGGAGATCACCATTAATCAAAATGGACGAAACGTGACTTGATTCACTAACCAGGAAGACACGGATTACGTCCCAAATGGCACCTTATTCCCTACATAGACCTATGGGCCCTGGTCATGTAGTGCACTATAAAGGGAAGAGGATGCCATTTTGGAGGAGAACAAAGGAACAAACAGAGACAATTAGAAGAAATATCTGGATCCAGACCACTAACTTATTGGTTTCAGATGGGTTTTAAAGTTGAAAAACACAATTCTCTGTTGTTTTGATATGTCTGCTTCCATTGGAAGAGGTGCAGTAGCCAGTCATTTATCATCCTCGCGGTGTTTTATTAGATACATATTAGTATGAAGACTTCTGCACTGACAAAAACAGTTTCAAGATAACAGTTAAGCGGACTATGGTGGGAAGCATCTTTTGATTGGTCATATAAGGAATAGGATGGTTCTGTCGGGGTCTGGTTGGAGGCAGGTAGCCTAGCGGCAGGTAGCCTAGCGGCAGGTAGGTTAGCGGCAGGTAGCCTGGCGGCAGGCAGGTTAGCAGCAGGTAGCCTAGCGGCAGGTAGCCTGACGGCAGGTAGGTTAGTAATATGAGGAATAGGAGGGCTCTGTCAGCTTCTAGTTAGTTGTATGAGGAATAGGAGGGCTCTGTCAGGTTCTAGTTAGTTGTATAAGGAATATAATGGCTCTGTCAGCTTCTAGTTAGTTATATGAGGAATAGGGTGGCTCTGTCAGCTTCTAGTTAGTTATAGGATGGCTCTGTCAGGGTCTGGTTAGTTATATGAGGAATAAGATGGCTCTGTCAGCTTCTAGTTAGTTATATGAGGAATATAATGTCTCTGTCAGGGTCTGGTTAGTTATATGAGGAATAAGATGGCTCTGTCAGCTTCTGGTTAGTTATATGAGGAATATAATGGCTCTGTCAGGGTCTGGTTAGTTATATGAGGAATAGGATGGCTCTGTCAGCTTCTAGTTAGTTATAGGATGGCTCTGTCACCTTCTAGTTAGTTATATTAGGAATAGGATGGCTCTGTCAGGTTCTGGTTAGTTATATGAGGAATAGGATGGCTCTGTCAGCTTCTAGTTAGTTATAGGATGGCTCTGTCAGGGTATGGTTAGTTATATGAGGAATATAATGGCTCTGTCAGGGTCTAGTTAGTTATATGAGGAATAGGAGGGCTCTGTCGGGTTCTGGTTAGTTATAGGATGGCTCTGTCAGCTTCTAGTTAGTTATAGGATGGCTCTGTCAGGGTATGGTTAGTTATATGAGGAATATAATGGCTCTGTCAGGGTCTAGTTAGTTATATGAGGAATAGGATGGCTCTGTCAGCTTCTAGTTAGTTATAGGATGGCTCTGTCGGGTTCTGGTTAGGTATATGAGGAATAGGACGGCTCTGTCAGGGTCTAGTTAGTTATAGGATGGCTCTGTCAGCTTCTAGTTAGTTATATGAGGAATAGGATGGCTCTGTCAGCTTCTATTTAGTTGTATGAGGAATAGGATGGCTCTGTCAGCTTCTAGTTAGTTATAGGATGGCTCTGTCAGGGTATGGTTAGTTATATGAGGAATAGGATGGCTCTGTCAGCTTCTAGTTAGTTATATGAGGAATAGGATGGCTCTGTCAGGTTCTGGTTAGTTATATGAGGAATAGGATGGCTCTGTCAGCTTCTAGTTAGTTATAGGATGGCTCTGTCAGGGTCTGGTTAGTTATATGAGGAATAGGAGGGCTCTGTCAGCTTCTAGTTAGTTATATGAGGAATATAATGGCTCTGTCAGGAGAAATAGGAGGGCTCTGTCAGCTTCTAGTTAGTTATATGAGGAATATAATGGCTCTGTCAGCTTCTAGTTAGTTATAGGATGGCTCTGTCAGGGTCTAGTTAGTTATATGAGGAATAGGATGGCTCTGTCAGGGTCTGGTTAGTTATATGAGGAATAGGATGGCTCTGTCAGCTTCTAGTTAGTTGTATGAGGAATAGGACGGCTCTGTCAGGGTCTAGTTAGTTATAGGATGGCTCTGCCAGGGTCTGGTTAGTTATATGAGGAATAGAATGGCTCTGTCAGCTTCTAGTTAGTTATATGAGGAATAGGATGGCTCTGTCAGGTTCTGGTTAGTTATATGAGGAATAGGATGGCTCTGTCAGCTTCTAGTTAGTTGTATGAGGAATAGGATGGCTCTGTCAGGGTCTAGTTAGTTATAGGATGGCTCTGTCAGCTTCTAGTTAGTTATATGAGGAATATAATGGCTCTGTCAGGGTCTAGTTAGTTATAGGATGGCTCTGTCAGCTTCTAGTTAGTTATATGAGGGATATAATGTCTCTGTCAGGGTCTAGTTAGTTATATGAGGAATAGGACGGCTCTGTCAGCTTCTAGTTAGTTGTATGAGGAATAGAATGGCTCTGTCAGGGTCTAGTTAGTTATATGAGGAATAGGAGGGCTCTGTCAGCTTCTAGTTAGTTGTATGAGGAATATAATGGCTCTGTCAGCTTCTAGTAAGTTGTATGAGGAATATAATGGCTCTGTCAGGGTCTAGTTAGTTGTATGAGGAATATAATGGCTCTGTCAGGGTCTAGTTAGTTATATGAGGAATAGGAGGGCTCTGTCAGCTTCTAGTTAGTTGTATGAGGAATATAATGGCTCTGTCAGGGTCTAGTTAGTTGTATGAGGAATAGGATGGCTCTGTCAGCTTCTAGTTAGTTATATGAGGAATAGGAGGGCTCTGTCAGCTTCTAGTTAGTTGTATGAGGAATATAATGGCTCTGTCAGGGTCTAGTTAGTTGTATGAGGAATAGGAGGGCTCTGTCAGCTTCTAGTTAGTTGTTTGAGGAATATCATGTCTCTGTCAGGGTCTAGTTAGTTATATGAGGAATAGGATGGCTTTGTCAGGGTCTGGATCTATCTGCAAACTGAAGAGCTTCTGAATGTGTTGTCCATTAGATGGAAAAAGAAAAGCACTTGTACCATTGTACCTTTCAGAGAGGCCAGACTGTTCTTTATATAGCACAGTACCTTTCAGAGAGGCCAGACTGTTCTTTATATAGCACAGTACCTTTCAGAGAGGCCAGACTGTTCTTTATATAGCACAGTACCTTTCAGAGAGGCCAGACTGTTCTTTATATAGCACAGTACCTTTCAGAGAGGCCAGACTGTTCTTTATATAGCACAGTACCTTTCAGAGAGGCCTGGCTGTTCTTTATATAGCACAGTACCTTTCAGAGAGGCCAGACTGTTCTTTATATAGCACAGTACCTTTCAGAGAGGCCAGACTGTTCTTTATATAGCACAGTACCTTTCAGAGAGGCCTGGCTGCTCTTTATATAGCACAGTACCTTTCAGAGAGGCCAGACTGTTCTTTATATAGCACAGTACCTTTCAGAGAGGCCAGACTGTTCTTTATATAGCACAGTACCTGTCAGAGAGGCCAAGCTGCTCTTTATATAGCACAGTACCTTTCAGAGAGGCCTGGCTGTTCTTTATATAGCACAGTACCTTTCAGAGAGGCCTGGCTGCTCTTTATATAGCACAGTACCTTTCAGAGAGGCCAGACTGTTCTTTATATAGCACAGTACCTTTCAGAGAGGCCAGACTGTTCTTTATATAGCACAGTACCTTTCAGAGAGGCCAGACTGTTCTTTATATAGCACAGTACCTTTCAGAGAGGCCTGGCTGTTCTTTATATAGCACAGTACCTGTCAGAGAGGACAGGCCATTCTCTATGTACCATAGTACCTTTCAGAGAGTCCAGGCTGTTCTATATACATACAGTTGAAGTCGGAAGTTTACATACACTTAGGTTGGAGTCATTAAAACTCGTTTCCATACACTCCACAAATTTCTTTCAAACTATAGTTTTGGCAAGTCGGTTAGGACAAGTAATTTTTCCAACAATTGTTTACAGACAGATTAATTCACTTATAATTCACTGTATCACAATTCCAGTGGGTCAGAAGTTTACATACACTAAGTTGACTGTGCCTTTCAACAGCTTGGAAAATTCCAGAAAATGATGTCATGTCTTTATAAGCTTCTGATAGGCTAAATGACATCATTTGAGTCAAATGGAGGTGTACCTGTGGATGTATTTCAAGGCCTACCTTCAAAATCAGTGCCTCTTTGCTCTACATCATGGGAAAATCAAAAGAAATCAGCCAAGACCTCAGAAAAACAATTGAGACCTCCACAAGTCTGGTTCATCCTTGGGAGCAATTTCCAAACACCTGAAGGTACCATGTTCATCTGTACAAACAATAGTACGCAAGTATAAACACCATGGGACCACGCAGCCGTCATACCACTCAGGAAGGAGACGCGTTCTGTCTCCTAGAGATGAACGTACTTGGGTGCGAAAAGAGCAAATCAATCCCAGAACAACAACAAAGGACCTTGTGAAGATGCTGGAGGAAACAGGTACAAAAGTATCTATATCCACAGTAAAACAAGTCCTATATCGACATAACCTGAAAGGCCGCTCAGCAAGGAAGAAACCACTGCTCCAAAACTACCATAAAAAAGACAGACTACAGTTTGCAACTGCACATGGGGACAAAGATCGTACTTTTCAGAGAAATGTTCTCTGGTCTGATGAAACAAAAATAGAACTGTTTGGCCATGATGACCATCGTTATGTTTGGAGAAAAAAGGAGGAGGCTTGCAAGCCAAAGAACACCATCCCAATCGTGAAGCAAGGAGGTGGCAGCATCATGTTGTGGGGGTGCTTTGCTGCAGGAGGGACTGGTGCACTTCAAAATAGATGGCATCATTTTCTTTTTACATTTTAGTCATTTAGCAGACGCTCTTATCCAGAGCGACTTACAGTAGAGTGCATACATTTTATTACATTTTTACATACTGAGACAAGGATATCCCTACCGGCCAAACCCTCCCTAACCCGGATGACGCTATGCCAATTGTGCGTCGCCCCACAGACCTCCCGGTTGCGGCCGGCTGCGACAGAGCCTGGGCGCGAACCCAGCCCAGCCTGGGCGCGAACCCAGAGACTCTGGTGGCGCAGCTAGCACTGCGATGCAGTGCCCTAGACCACTGCGCCACCCGGGAGGTATTTCATATGTGGATATATTGAAGCAACATCTCAAGACATCAGTCAGGAAGTTAAAGCTTGGTCGCAAATGGGTCTTCCAAATGGACAATGACCCCAAGCACACTTCCAAAGTTGTGGCAAAATGGCTTAAGGACAACAAAGTCAAGGTATTGGAGTGGCCATCACAAAGCCCTGACCTCAATCCTATAGAACATTTGTGGGCAGAACTGAAAAAGCGTGTGCGAGCAAGGAGGCCTACAAACCTGACTCAGTTACACCAGCTCTGTCAGGAGGAATGGGCCAAAATTTACCCAACTTGTTGTGGGAAGCTTATGGAAGGCTACCCAAAACGTTTGACCCAAGTTAAACAATTTAAAGGCAATGCTACCAAATACTAATTGAGTGCATGTAAACTTCTGACCCACTGGGAATGTGATGAAAGAAATAAAAGCTGAAATAAATCATTCTCTCTACTATTATTCTGACATTTCACTTTCTTAAAATAAAGTGGTGATCCTAACTGACCTAAGACAGGGAATTTGTACTAGGATTAAATGTCAGGAATTGTGAAAAACTGAGTTTAAATGTATGTAAACTTCTGACTTCAATTGTATATCATAGTGCCTTTCAGAGATTCCAGGCTGTTCTCTATATACCATAGTGCCTTTCAGAGATTCCAGGCTGTTCTCTATATAACATAATGCATTTCCTACATCAACAGCACTGTGAGTAATATCAGCTCACTTGTCCATGGGAATTATAAGCTCCTGTACATTCTTCTTGCAGCAGAATTTATAATAACTCAAGGCTGTGTCTCAAATGGAACCCTATTCCCTACTCCCTACATAGTGCACTACTATAGACCAGGGCCCATAACCACCCTATTTCCTACATAGTGCACTACTTTAGACCAGGGCCCATAACCACCCTATTTCCTACATAGTGCACTACTTTAGACCAGGGCCCATAACCACCCTATTCCCTACCTAGTGTACTACTTTAGACCAGAGAGCTACACACACAGTGACTTACTCTCCCCCGGGCAGTTTGGCAGCAGCAGGAAGACCAGCTGTAAATCAAGGGCAGCGGGTAGCCTAGTGATTAGAGTGTTGGACTAGTAACCGAATGGTTGCTGGATCGAATCCTCCTAGCTGACAAGGTAAAAATCTGTCATTCTGCCCCTGAACAAGGCAGTTAACCAATGTTCCTAGGCTGTCGTTGTAAATAAGAATTTGTTCTTAACTGACTTGCCTAGTTAAATAATAAAATCAGAGGTCTGCCAGGTGAAGGATAAGATAGCCTAGTGAAACCTGACTGAACTCACCACTGTATCTCTCGAAGAGCAGAGTTCAGTCTGGTGCAACCAGGCTACATGAGCAGAATCAGAGTTCAGTTTGGTGCAACCAGGCTACATGAGCAGAATCAGAGTTCAGTCTGGTGCAACCAGGCTACATGAGCAGAATCAGAGTTCAGTTTGGTGCAACCAGGCTACATGAGCAGAATCAGAGTTCAGTCTGGTGCAACCAGGCTACATGAGCAGAATCAGAGTTCAGTTTGGTGCAACCAGGCTACATGAGCAGAATCAGAGTTCAGTTTGGTGCAACCAGGCTACATGAGCAGAATCAGAGTTCAGTTTGGTGCAACCAGGCTACATGAGCAGAATCAGAGTTCAGTTTGGTGCAACCAGGCTACATGAGCAGAATCAGAGTTCAGTTTGGTGCAACCAGGCTACATGAGCAGAATCAGAGTTCAGTCTGGTGCAACCAGGCTACATGAGCAGAATCAGAGTTCAGTTTGGTGCAACCAGGCTACATGAGCAGAATCAGAGTTCAGTCTGGTGCAACCAGGCTACATGAGCAGAATCAGAGTTCAGTCTGGTGCAACCAGGCTACATGAGCAGAATCAGAGTTCAGTATGGTGCAACCAGGCTACATGAGCAGAATCAGAGTTCAGTTTGGTGCAACCAGGCTACATGAGCAGAATCTCACAAACACAACCCGTTAACAGTCCGCTGAGTTAACCCTTCAGATTTGGTGAAGAGAAATGCTATCTTCATCTGATGTCTCCTCACTCAATTTACAAGGCTGTGTTTTCTGTTCTTTGTCTAAAATGAGAAGTGAAATGTTTACTACCTAAAGCATGTGGCGTTACATAGACCTAGAGTAATCAAGAAGAAAGTCCACCGGGTTCATTGAATGGAATTTCAGCCTATGTAATGTATGTTCTTCCCAATCAAGCTGCACTGTAAAGAAATAGTGTCGTTTCTTGTAAAACTGATTGTTTGGACTGCAGCTGTAGACCAGACGTAGCTGTGGTTTCCTCCTCCGTGCAGGTGTCTCCTCGGCTCAGACAGCTTGCGTCAGGTCATGTTACCCGACGCAGCCGGAACAGGAGCAATGAATTAACTCACAACACACTTCTTTGTGTGTTCCCTTTGTCCTCTCTCTTTCCCCTCCTTCCTATTCTTACGTCCTCCAGGCGGGATCAAGGAGTTCCTCACTGGTGAAACACGACCCCTGCCATGCTGCGTTCGACACACACACACACATACACGCGCGCGCGCGCGCAAACACACGCTCATGCACACACCGCAGAGTATCACTTCATTAAAGAGTGAACAGGTTCCAAAAAAGACTGGGTGCCGCTGGAGTCCAGAGACCTATTCTATTGTCCTGATGGTCAGGGAGACCTATTCTATTGTGATGATCAGGGAGACCTATTCTATTGTCATGGTGATCAGGGAGACCTATTCTATTGTGATGATCAGGGAGACCTATTCTATTGTCATGGTGATCAGGGAGACCTATTCTATTGTGATGATCAGGGAGACCTATTCTATTGTCATGGTGATCAGGGAGACCTATTCTATTGTCATGATGATCAGGGAGACATATTCTATTGTCATGATGATCAGGGAGACCTATTCTATTGTCATGGTGATCAGGGAGACCTATTCTATTGTCCTGATGGTCAGGGAGACCTATTCTATTGTCCTGATGGTCAGGGAGACCTATTCTATTGTCCTGATGGTCAGGGAGACCTATTCTATTGTGATGGTCAGGGAGACCTATTCTATTGTGATGGTCAGGGAGACCTATTCTATTGTCCTGATGGTCAGGGAGACCTATTCTATTGTGATGATCAGGGAGACCTATTCTATTGTCCTGATGGTCAGGGAGACATATTCTATTGTCCTGATGGTCAGGGAGACCTATTCTATTGTCCTGATCAGGGAGACCTATTCTATTGTCCTGATCAGGGAGACCTATTCTATTGTCCTGATCAGGGAGACCTATTCTATTGTCATGATGATCAGGGAGACCTATTCTATTGTCCTGATCAGGGAGACCTATTCTATTGTGATAATCAGGGAGACCTATTCTATTGTCATGGTGATCAGGGAGACCTATTCTATTGTCCTGATCAGGGAGACCTATTCTATTGTCATGATGGTCAGGGAGACCTATTCTATTGTGATGATCAGGGAGACCTATTCTATTGTCATGGTGATCAGGGAGACCTATTCTATTGTGATGATCAGGGAGACCTGTTCTATTGTGATGATCAGGGAGACCTATTCTATTGTCATGATGATCAGGGAGACCTATTCTATTGTCATGATGATCAGGGAGACCTATTCTATTGTCATGATGATCAGGGAGACCTATTCTATTGTCATGATCAGGGAGACCTATTCTATTATCATGATCAGGGAGACCTATTCTATTGTCATGGTGATCAGGGAGACCTATTCTATTGTCCTGATGATCAGGGAGACCTATTCATTTGTCATGGTGATCAGGGAGACCTATTCTATTGTCATGATGATCAGGGAGACCTATTCTATTGTGATAATCAGGGAGACCTATTCTATTGTCCTGGTCGGGGAGACCTATTATATTGTCATGGTGATCAGGGAGACCTATTCTATTGTCATGATGATCAGGGAGACCTATTCTATTGTCATGGTGATCAGGGAGACCTATTCTATTGTCATGATCAGGGAGACCTATTCTATTGTCATGATCAGGGAGACCTATTCTATTGTGATAATCAGGGAGACCTATTCTATTGTCCTGATCAGGGAGACCTATTATATTGTCATGGTGATCAGGGAGACCTATTCTATTGTCATGATGATCAGGGAGACCTATTCTATTGTCATGGTGATCAGGGAGACCTATTCTATTGTGATGATCAGGGAAACCTGTTCTATTGTCATGATCAGGGAGACCTATTCTATTGTCATGATAATCAGGGAGACCTATTCTATTGTCATGATGATCAGGGAGACCTATTCTATTGTCATGATCAGGGAGACCTATTCTATTGTCATGATCAGGGAGACCTATTCTATTGTCATGATGATCAGGGAGACCTATTCTATTGTCATGATCAGGGAGACTTATTCTATTGTCATGATCAGGGAGACCTATTCTATTGTCATGATGATCAGGGAGACCTATTCTATTGTCATGATCAGGGAGACCTGTTCTATTGTCATGATGTTCAGTTAGACCTATTCTATTGTCATGGTGATCAGGGAGACCTATTCTATTGTCATGGTGATCAGGGAGACCTATTCTATTGTCATGATCAGGGAGACCTATTCTATTGTCATGATCAGGGAGACCTGTTCTATTGTCATGATGATCAGTTAGACCTATTCTATTGTCATGATGATCAGGGAGACCTATTCTATTGTCATGATGATCAGGGAGACCTATTATATTGTGATGATCAGGGAGACCTATTCTATTGTGATGATCAGGGAGACCTATTCTATTGTCATGATGATCAGGGAGACCTATTCTATTGTCATGGTGATCAGGGAGACCTATTCTATTGTCATGATCAGGGAGACCTATTCTATTGTCATGATGGTCAGTGAGACCTATTCTATTGTCCTGATCAGGGAGACCTATTCTATTGTCATGATCAGGGAGACCTATTCTATTGTCATGATGATCAGGGAGACCTATTCTATTGTCATGATGATCAGGGAGACCTATTCTATTGTCATGATCAGGGAGACCTATTCTATTGTCATGATCAGGGAGACCTATTCTATTGTCATGGTGATCAGGGAGACCTATTCTATTGTCCTGATGATCAGGGAGACCTATTCATTTGTCATGGTGATCAGGGAGACCTATTCTATTGTCATGATGATCAGGGAGACCTATTCTATTGTGATAATCACGGAGACCTATTCTATTGTCCTGATCGGGGAGACCTATTATATTGTCATGGTGATCAGGGAGACCTATTCTATTGTCATGATGATCAGGGAGACCTATTCTATTGTGATAATCAGGGAGACCTATTCTATTGTCCTGATCAGGGAGACCTATTATATTGTCATGGTGATCAGGGAGACCTATTCTATTGTCATGATGATCAGGGAGACCTATTCTATTGTCATGGTGATCAGGGAGACCTATTCTATTGTGGTGATCAGGGAGACCTGTTCTATTGTGATGATCAGGGAGACCTATTCTATTGTCATGATGATCAGGGAGACCTATTCTATTGTCATGATGATCAGGGAGACCTATTCTATTGTCATGATCAGGGAGACCTATTCTATTGTCATGATCAGAGAGACCTATTCTATTGTCATGATGATCAGGGAGACCTATTCTATTGTCATGATGATCAGGGAGACCTATTCTATTGTCATGATCAGGGAGACTTATTATATTGTCATGATCAGGGAGACCTGTTCTATTGTCATGATGATCAGTTAGACCTATTCTATTGTCATGATGATCAGGGAGACCTATTCTATTGTCATGGTGATCAGGGAGACCTATTCTATTGTCATGATGATCAGGGAGACCTATTCTATTGTCATGATGATCAGGGAGACCTATTCTATTGTCATGATCAGGGAGACCTGTTCTATTGTCATGATGATCAGTTAGACCTATTCTATTGTCATGATGATCAGGGAGACCTATTCTATTGTCCTGATGATCAGGGAGACCTATTCTATTGTCATGATCAGGGAGACCTGTTCTATTGTCATGATGATCAGTTAGACCTGTTCTATTGTCATGATGATCAGGGAGACCTATTCTAGTGTCATGGTGATCAGGGAGACCTATTCTATTGTCATGATCAGGGAGACCTATTCTATTGTCATGATCAGGGAGACATATTATATTGTCATGGTGATCAGGGAGACCTATTATATTGTCATGGTGATCAGGGAGACCTATTCTATTGTTATGTCTCCATGTGGGATGATTGAAAAGTCGGAAACATCCTCAGGTGACGGAGGCTTGTGTGTGTGTGTGTGTGTGTGTGTGTGTGTGTGTGTGTGTGTGTGTGTGTGTGTGTGTGTGTGTGTGTGTGTGTGTGTGTGTGTGTGTGTGTGTGGGTGCGTGCGTGCGTGCGTGCGTGTGTGTGTGTGTGTGTGTGTGTGTGTGTGTGTGTGCGTGTGTGTGTGTGTGTGTGTGTGTGTGTGTGTGTGTGTGTGTGTGTGTGTGTGTGTGTGTGTGTGTGTGTGTGTGCGACACGCTTCACAGGACATGGAAGAGAAAAGACTGCAGACCTCCATGAGGCCCTGGGGGTTGATGACGCTGTGACTGTGACGGTGACGGTGGTGTGAGATTTACTGTAAGAAGGACCTGTGACGCCTAACCGCAGCACACACACAAACCCCAGAGTCACAGGCTCCACTGACGATCAGCTAGAAGAATGACCGAAAACCTGAAAAACACAGACACGCACACACACAGAAACACACGCACACACTCACACACACACACACACACACACACACACACAGGAACACACACACACACACAGGAACACACACACACACAATATCACACACACACAGGAACACACACACACAGGAACACACACACACTCACACACACACACACACACACACACACAAATACCATTATAGTTTTTGCAGGTGGAGACCCAGTCCAAACCAGATTGTCTTTGCTCCTCCTTACGCTGCTGAAATAAGAGTTGTCTATATTAGAGAGGGGTCGTTTGAGTTGCACTCAGGAGACTTTAGATATGTCAACACCTCACAAGGCAACAAATCATTGGCAAGGGGAAGCTGTGGGATATCATCATGTGGTATTATCAGAGATCAGATTCAGATTAGGTTACTACTACATACAGAGAGACCTAGGGGCGTGTTAGGGGCGTGTTAGGGGCGTGTTAGGGGTGTGTTGGGGGCGTGTTAGGGGCGTGTTAGGGGCTTGTTAGGGGCGTGTTATGGGGCGTGTCCCTACAGAGTTTCTAATCTAACCACCAGAAGCTATAGAGAAGCACAATCTCCAGCCATGTGGTTCTCCCTGATGAACATTGTTTAAAGTTCACTGGGTTCGTACAGCGGACTCGTAACTGTACCAGACGGTCTGTAATCAAACTGACTGACAGCTATTGAACGATCACCCATTGGGTTTAGATAAAGTACTGTAAATGGCTGAATGGAATCTGGCATTGTCTCAGTACTCCCTCTACAAGTACGTATAAAGATTCATCTATTTTAACTAGGCAAGTCAGTTAAGAATAAATTCTTATTTACAACGACGGCCTACCTGGGAAACAGTGGGTTAATTGCCTTGTTGAGATTTCTTATTACTTTGTCAGCTCAGAGATTCAGATCAGGTTACTGGGCCAATGCTCTAACCACTAGGTTACCTGCTCTAACCACTAGACTACCTGCTCTAACCACTAGGCTACCTGCTCTAACCACTAGGCTACCTGCTCTAACCACTAGGTTACCTGCTCTAACCACTAGACTACCTGCTCTAACCACTAGGCTACCTGCTCTAACCACTAGGTTACCTGCTCTAACCACTAGACTACCTGCTCTAACCACTAGGTTACCTGCTCTAACCACTAGACTACCTGCTCTAACCACTAGGCTACCTGCTCTAACCACTAGGCTACCTGCTCTAACCACTAGACTACCTGCTCTAACCACTAGGCTACCTGCTCTAACCACTAGACTACCTGCTCTAACCACTAGGCTACCTGCTCTAACCACTAGGTCACCTGCCTCTAACCACTAGGTTACCTGCTCTAACCACTAGGCTACCTGCTCTAACCACTAGGCTACCTGCTCTAACCACTAGGTCACCTGCCTCTAACCACTAGGTTACCTGCTCTAACCACTAGGCTACCTGCTCTAACCACTAGTCTACCTGCTCTAACCACTAGACTACCTGCTCTAACCACTAGGCTACCTGCTCTAACCACTAGGTCACCTGCCTCTAACCACTAGGTTACCTGCTCTAACCACTAGGCTACCTGCTCTAACCACTAGGTCACCTGCCTCTAACCACTAGGTTACCTGCTCTAACCACTAGGCTACCTGCTCTAACCACTAGGCTACCTGCTCTAACCACTAGGCTACCTTCTCTAACCACTAGGCTCCCTGCTCTAACCACTAGGCTCCCTGCTCTAACCACTAGGCTACCTGCTCTAACCACTAGGTCACCTGCCTCTAACCACTAGGCTACCTGCTCTAACCACTAGGTTACCTGCTCTAACCACTAGGTCACCTGCCTCTAACCACTAGGTTACCTGCTCTAACCACTAGGCTACCTGCTCTAACCACTAGGCTACCTTCTCTAACCACTAGGCTCCCTGCTCTAACCACTAGGCTCCCTGCTCTAACCACTAGGCTACCTGCTCTAACCACTAGGCCACCTGCTCTAACCACTAGGCTACCTGCTCTAACCACTAGGTTACCTGCTCTAACTACTAGGCTACCTGCTCTAACCACTAGGCCACCTGCTCTAACCACTAGGCCACCTGCTCTAACCACTAGGCTACCTGCTCTAACCACTAGGCTACCTGCTCTAACCACTAGGCTACCTGCATCTAACCACTAGGTTACCTGCTCTAACCACTAGGCTACCTGCTCTAACCAGTAGGCGACCTGCTCTAACCACTAGGCTACCTGCCGCTAGGCTACCTGCCGCTAGGCTACCTGCTCTAACCCCTAGGCTACCTGCCGCAACCACTAGGCTACCTGCCGCTAGGCTACCTGCCACCCCTAAACTAAACACAAACGACATACAATATCTGAGATGACACCAGCTTATTGTCCCTGGCTGGCAGTCACAGAGGCAGAAGCGTAGGCTGTGGCTTTGACACTGTCAACAACAATGACACGCGAATGGACTCACCAGACAGGGGGGCCTGAGGGAGAGAGAGAGAACCTTGTCTAGAAGGAGAGAGCGAGATCCTTCCTGTTGGGTGGCACTGAGCGGCTGCAAAACAGGAAGCTTTCCCTGAGAAGAAACAGAAAACAGCCGCGTAATTAACCTCTGACGAGAAGCAGTGGGCTGGTTCTCACATATAGTTTTTTTTTTTGTTGCCCACATAAAAAAAAATAAGTTTTGCCTTAGCACATCATCTAGCTTTGATTGTTTGAATCAGCTGTGTAGGGCTAGGGCAAAAAAACAAAAGGTGCCAAACGTACACCTCTTGGAGTCCCCAGGACGGAGTTTGGGAAACACTGCCCTAAGGGACGCAATACACCATAGACAAAGCCAGGACGTAATACTACAGTAACCCCCCCCCCCCCCCCTGGACCTACCAGGTAGTGGTACTCAGGGCATTGTGTGACATCTGTAACATCTGTCGTCATTGGTCACCCACCCAAGCACTTTGCTTTACTTGGCATCGCGTCAGTAGGCCCAGGGGATAAAAACCATGAAACTGTTCTCATTTACATGTGTTTTTCCTAAGTCATATGTTTAATTCAGGCTGAGAAACTTGGTGTTATTGGCAGATTTGTATAATTTTTTTTATTGGCAAGGTCAAACAATTAATGTATAGATGGGTGACTTATTTTATAATTTGCCACACAGAAACCAGAGGCTATGCGTAACTGAGTCTAAAAGAATGGCACCGATTGACCTTTAGGAGGCACTGTAATAAGCAGCCTCACTTAAACCTTCATATCAGTCATTTGACCTTGAGACTTGAAACTTTGTATGTAGGGGTCTCTCCTCATGCTGAACAAATCTGACTCAAGGACCAATAAGGTCCGTCTGGATAGAATAAGACAAAATTAACACCGGTTCGTAGGCCCATGCTACATCGCTTTTAACTTAGTTTGAGAAAAGCTAAGTCATTAAAGATTAAATTAACACCGGTATGTAGGTCCATGGTACATCTCTGAACTTAGTTTGATGAACCATGCTAAGTTTGGCATTGATATCTTTTTTTTTTTTTTAAGGAAACTATTAATAATTCACTTTAGTGATGCTAATGTAATGCTAATGCTTAAAATAATCAGAAACAATCTTCTTCTCATGGACTAAAAGTCAGATTCACTCCAAAATTGGGCTTTGGATTCATCACAGTAATCCCTAAAGAGTTGGGGAAAATAACATTGATGCATTCAAAGATGCCCACACTAGAAATGCACATACGCTAATATGCTAAAATGCTACTATGCTAAGATGCTACTATGCTAAGATGCTAAGATGCTAAGATGCTAAGATGCTAAGATGCTAAGATGCTAAGATGCTAAGATGCTAAAATATGCTACAAATATTTGGTCTTCTCAAGAAAATATGACCATATGAAACCAAATTTGAGATGCAGACCGTATGGTACGCCTTAACTTAGTTGGTCAAAAGATGGCTGAGTTATTGACAAATCAAAAAATCTGATCAATCCACTCCACAGTGGCCTATCAACTTGTCATAGCTATCATGGGCGTCCCTAAGATTTTGGTATTGATATCTCAAAAAACAAGGAAACTATTAATAACTCATTCTTTGTATGTGTAATGGTAATCCTCAGAATCATTTGCAAGGGGTGCAGCCATGGGTGGACGTGGGAGGGCATAAGCCTACCCACTGGGGAGCCAGGCCCAACCAATCAGAATGAGATTTTCCCCACAAAAATGACTTTTACAGACAGAAATACTCCTCAGTTTCATCAGCTGTCCGGGTGGCTGGTCTCAGACAATACCACGGGTGAAGAAAACGGATGTGGAGGTCCTGGGCTGGCGTGGTTGCACGTGGTCTGCGGTTGTGAGGCCGGTTGGACGTACAGCCACGTTCTGTAAAACAACGTTAGAGACGGCTTATAGTAGAGAAATTAACATTCAATTTTCTGGCAACAGGTCTGGTGGACATTCCTGCAGTCAGCATGCCAATTGTGCGCTCTCTCAAAAATACATCTGTGGCATTGTGTTGTGTGACAAAACTGCACATTTTAGAGTGGCCTTCTATTGTACGCAGCACAAGGTGCACCTGTGTAATGATTATGCTGTTTAATCAGCTTCTTGATATGCCACACCTGACAGGTGGATGGATTATCTTGGCAAAGGAGAAATGCTCACTAACAGGGATGTAAACAAATTTGTGGACAAGATTTTTTGAGAAATAAGCTTTTTGTGCATTTCTGGGATCTTTTATTTCAGATAATGAAACATGGGACTAACACTTTACATGTTGTGTTTATATATTTGTTCAGTATATAAACTGGAAGTCCTGCCACTTGTACAGTCAATGTATTACAGCTGTGAGAGTCTATTGAAGTATTTTAGAATGCTAATGTGTAGTGTACCAAATAAGATTCAAATAATTTACACGAACAGAGAATTGAAAGATGACCGAAATATACCACTAAACTGATGCTGAAAATATTTGACACATCTTAATTTCAACCATTATTCAAATTGACCCCAGAATTGGTATATAAACTCAATATATTAAGTAATGACTTTAAGAATGAATAACTGCTGAGTTCAAATCTACAACGCTGGATTAAACTTCACTTGCGTCAACCTAGTGGTATTGAGAGATTAACATGGTAACGCTTTCACTGCTTGCTTTGTCATCCAACTGATATTGTGTCCTTTCTGTCATCCTGTGAACACATGAGGTGAATGCAGTGGAGGCTGCTGAGGAGAGGACGGCTCCAGCCATTAACACGAGCCCGTCCTCCCCAATTAAGGTGCCACCAACCTGTGGTTGACTGAGATGATAAAGAGAGTTGACAGAGATGTGTTCTGTTGAGCTGTTGAAGTGAGTTGACTGAGATGTGTTCTGTTGAGCTGTTGAAGTGAGTTGACTGAGATGTGTTCTGTTGAGCTGTTAAAGACGTTAAAGAGAGTTTAATGAGATGTGTTCTGTTGAGCGGTTGAAAAGAGTTTAATGAGATGTGTTCTGTTGAGCTGTTGAAGTGAGTTGACTGAGATGTGTTCTGTTGAGCTGTTGAAGACGTTAAAGAGAGTTTAATGAGATGTGTTCTGTTGAGCGGTTGAAGAGAGTTTAATGAGATGTGTTCTGTTGAGCGGTTAAAGAGAGTTTAATGAGATGTGTTCTGTTGAGCGGTTGAAGAGAGTTTAATGAGATGTGTTCTGTTGAGCTGTTGAAGAGAGTTGACTGAGATGTGTTCTGTTGAGCTGTTGAAGATGTTAAAGAGAGTTTAATGAGATGTGTTCTGTTGAGCTGTTGAAGAGAGTTTAATGAGATGTGTTCTGTTGAGCGGTTAAAGAGAGTTTAATGAGATGTGTTCTGTTGAGCGGTTGAAGAGAGTTTAATGAGATGTGTTCTGTTGAGCGGTTAAAGAGAGTTTAATGAGATGTGTTCTGTTGAGCGGTTGAAGAGAGTTTAATGAGATGTGTTCTGTTGAGCTGTTGAAGAGAGTTTAATGAGATGTGTTCTGTTGAGCGGTTGAAGAGAGTTTAATGAGATGTGTTCTGTTGAGCGGTTAAAGAGAGTTTAATGAGATGTGTTCTGTTGAGAGTTTAATGAGATGTGTTCTGTTGAGCGGTTGAAGAGAGTTTAATGAGATGTGTTCTGTTGAGCTGTTGAAGATGTTAAAGAGAGTTTAATGAGATGTGTTCTGTTGAGCTGTTGAAGAGAGTTTAATGAGATGTGTTCTGTTGAGCGGTTAAAGAGAGTTTAATGAGATGTGTTCTGTTGAGAGTTTAATGAGATGTGTTCTGTTGAGCGGTTGAAGAGAGTTTAATGAGATGTGTTCTGTTGAGCTGTTGAAGAGAGTTTAATGAGATGTGTTCTGTTGAGCTGTTGAAGAGAGTTTAATGAGATGTGTTCTGTTGAGTGGTTGAAGAGAGTTTAATGAGATGTGTTCTGTTGAGCGGTTGAAGAGAGTTTAATGAGATGTGTTCTGTTGAGCTGTTGAAGAGAGTTTAATGAGATGTGTTCTGTTGAGCTGTTAAAGACGTTAAAGAGAGTTGACTGAGATGTGTTCTGTTGAGCTGTTGAAGACGTTAAAGAGAGTTTAATGAGATGTGTTCTGTTGAGCTGTTGAAGACGTTGAAGAGAGTTTAAGGAGATGTGTTCTGTTGAGCTGTTGAAGAGAGTTTAAGGAGATGTGTTCTGTTGAGCTGTTGAAGAGAGTTGACTGAGATGTGTTCTGTTGAGCTGTTGAAGTTATTGGTGTATAAACTGATACAAATTCAACACTGTTGTTTGTAACAGTCACAGTCTGCCCCCTAGTGTTCATTGGTTAACCAACATGTAGGAGTATACACTGACTGGACAAAACATTAGGAGCACCTTCTTAATTTATAGATATTTTATTCAAACAATTTTGGGAGGTAGATCAGCTTTAATATTGCAGATAGGTTGTAGCTTCCATCAATGTAATTATCAGCATCATTTCCAATCCCCCATATGTTATTTGTAAATATACAAGTACCAGTCAAAAGTTTTCGAACACCTACTTATTCAAGGATATTTCTTTATTTTTACACATTGTAGAATAATAGTGAAGACATCAAAACTATGAAATAACACATATGAAATTATGTATTTAACCTTTTATTTAACTAGGCAAGTCAGTTAAGAACAAATTCTTATTTACAATGAGGGCTTACCAAAATGCAAAAGGCGTCCTGCGGGGACGGGGGCTGGGATTAAAAATAAAAATAAATGTAATTAAAATATTGGACAAAACACTCATCACAAGAGAGACACAACACAACACTACATAAAGAGAGACCTAAGACAACAACATAGCATGGCAGCAACACATGACAACACAGCATGGTAGCAACACAACATCACAACAACATGGTAGCAACACAACATAGCAACAACACAACATGGTAGCAGCACAAAACACGGTACAAACATTATTGGGCACGGACAAAAGCACAAGGGGCAAGAAGGTAGAGACAACAATACATCACGCAAAGCAGCCACAACTGTCAGTAAGCGTGTCCATGATTGAGTCTTTGAATGAAGAGATTGAGATAAAACTGTCCAGTTTGACTGTTTGTTGCAGCTCATTCCAGTCACTAGCTGCAACTGAAAAGACGAGCGATCCAGGGATGTGTGTGCTTTGGGGACATTTAACAGAATGTGACTGGCAGAACAGGTGTTGTATGTGGAGGATGAGGACTGCAGTAGATATCTCTATAGCTTCACAGAGTTCAACAAACAGACACATCTCAACATCAACTGTTCAGAGGAGACTGCATGAATCAGGCCTTCACGGTCGAATTTGAAGTGTCTTGTGTGTCTCTTCGGAACAGGGCACCCCTCAAGGGGGTTATATCTGACGTCTCATAGGAAGTCGATTTTGAAGAGATTAAAAAATATTCCTGCAGTGATTGAAGCACGTCGGATGAATCGTGTTGTGAATGGTGAAAACGTGAAGAGTCTATCTGTTCTTTTGTTTTTGATATGGAGTCTCTCCCTACTCAAGTGAAGTTAGGGTATATTAACTACAGAGTCAGAGCATTTATCCCAAGACCAACGCAGCGGCATCATTGTAAAGCTTTTGGTCATATAGCAAGTGTTTGCAGAAGGGAGAAGCCGAGATGTCCAAGTTGTGGAAAAGATCATATTATGTGTTATAAAAGTGAGGTGGGAACCATGAAGCCACGTCTTTCGAATGCCCCACAAGGGTGAAAGAGAACGAGGTGGCCAAAGTCAGGGTTGTACAGAGCATTTCATATGCAGCAGCTGTGAAAAGGGTTAAGAGGTTGAATGGTGCATCAGAAGAGTTCATGGTAGTGGATAGGCCTACACTGCAGGATGCAGGGGTTGCCTTTCACCAGCAGGATCCTGACATTTTTAAGGTTAAGATGGTGGACTTTGTGGCCTTTATAGCTGTGGTAATTAATGGCACTGACAAGGTGGAGAGTAGGTCCAGGAAGATAGAAATCGTAGTGATTGCAGCGGAGCGGTTCCTGGGGCTGAAAGATTTTCAGCAAAGGAGTTACATGGAATATTGGCACAAGCTGTACCACCCTCTCAGGTCCTAGAGCCTGAAAAGGGAGATATGGAGAACTACAAGAAGGAAGAAGCGGGTTTTGTTTTGTTTGTTTTGGCAATGTACTATTTTTATTAGGGTGGATTAAGTTTTACTATTATGTATGGATTTATTTATTTGTATTTCATTTTTTTGGTTAACACCTTTTGGGGTGTAGTCCGCCATAAAACCCACAGAGGAAGAAGAACAAACACAAGGTCCTGGAAACCACGTATCTTTTAAAACAATCAATATGTGTGTTTCTTTTAAGGTCTTTGTATAATCTGTAACTTGTGTTACCCTCTAGCATATGTTATCATTGTCTATTTGTATACTTCTTGTATGTATACAGATGATTCTACATTATAAAAAATAGCAGGTATCTAGTCCTGAGCCTCCAGTATCCCATACTGCATTGCGAGTGTGTTTGCAAGCATTAGCATTTTACATTCAGCGGTGCTACTGTTTTTGTTAGCAGGGAGTTTACTTTTAGGAATTATCAGCTTATTTTTTAATAACGAATCTTAGTTTTAAGTACATCACACGCAAACATGGAGATCGGCACAGAAATAAGCAAGAAAATACGGGTGAGGTTATTTCGATACAATTCAAATCAATAGACTTTATTGACATGTCAAGTTAATTTACCTACATTGTCAAAGTATACATATAACAAAAATGGTGGGACCAACAGCAATAATACTACTATTTGTCTTGGAAACGTAGCTAGCTACTGTACCCGTACCAGCAACTGATAAAAACTATTTTCACACGACTTCGATACGGAAGTGACTTTTTCGTGGCAGGTTGGGAGAATTAACGTTGCATGTTAGGGGACTGAGGTTAATAAGGTTAGGAAAGGGTTTGCGAAAATGCTCTCCAACCATCGAAGTGGCGTAAAAAGTGTGTCCCCACGTCCCTTTGCAACGAAAGCTAGCGTTTCTATTTGAGAGATTCAGGTAGGTCCCTCACTGTTTGCTGAACCTGTCCAATAGAAACACTAGTTTTCGTTGCAAAAACGGAACGTTTTCAAACTGTTTGGAGTAATGGGGTTTTAATCAGTAGTCCAAACAGTTGCAAAACGCCGATAGAAACGAGAGTTTCTATTGGACAAATGCAGGTTGGTCCATCCCCGTTTGCTTCCGTTTAAGAAACGTTTTGCAACAGAATCGGCGGAATGAATACACCCTAAGTAACGCTAGCTAGTTAACCCATGAGAAAATTTGTGTAAAGGTGTCGAAAAATACAATGACATCTAATTACACTTTATGCGTGCATTTTGGCATGATAATAATTGCTCTGAACGTTATCCAGATAAATATAGCTACGTTGGCTAGCCAGGCAAGGGAATGCGAGAGAGTCATTGCAAACGGGTACATTTAACGTTACAGGAGCTAGGTTGTCTTTTTGACCAAGGCTAGCAATTCACAATGTATTTTTTTTAATATACATTTTTTTTAGGCTGCTATCAAGGGGAAACTTCAAGAACTTGATGCCTATGTTGGTAAGTGTAAATATCATCAGCGTTTGAACTCATGTGCATCAGCTGCAATCTTGACTGTTTACCTTCTAAAAGGGGTTGTAGAATCTCTTGCTTCAGATGTGATTTTGTTAACTGTCGTAACTAGGTCTCCCCAAGATGAAGAGCTACCAGACTATATCATGGTGATGGTGGCCAACAAGAAGACTTCACAGCAGATGTCTGACGACCTGGCCCTCTTCCTTGGAAACAATACCATCAAGTTTATTGTCTGGTATGTAGCTAACCAGCTAGGTCTGGTCCCAGATCTGTTTGTACTATTTTGCCAAATTCTAAGGTAATTGAATTGCTGTTTGGCAAGATGGCACAAACAGATCTGGGGCCAGGTTATAGCTAGTTAGGTGTAAACGCTTCTCCTAACCCTGGTGTGTTGTCATTAACAGGTTACACGGAGTCCTGGAGAAACGGAGGTCTGTGGCAGTAGGTAAATTCAGGTTACACCAAAGGAGTCTGTGCTTTCACTGAAAGTAATACTGTAGCGGCTGATACAAAAAGAACCCGAGATGGTTATGTAACAGACTTCAAGGCCAGGGTTGTTATAATACTGTAATATAAAGTAATCTTGTGTGTTGAGTGTCTACTCTTTTCTGTTCTTGAATAGAGACAATGCATTTTTAAACAAATGCTATATCTGTTGACATGTTATCTGTCCATGTGTAACTAAATTGACAATCTCTCTCTCCGTGTGTATATCTAGAACCAGAGTCGATGAGGCCTCCGCTCTACTCTGAAGCTGGCATCTCAGCTGCGAAGAGCCAGAGGAAGGGTGGGGGGGGTCAAAGGGGCTTGTGGTGTCCAGTTCGCTCTCTGATAGGACGGAGGCCCGCGTGTCCAGCTCCGCCCATGAGCACAGGTAAGTGTTGATTTTTGAGACATGGATTAAATGTTGAAAATATCACTGTTCTAGTTGGCTTTGATAATGTGGAAGAGCCCTAACACTAACTCATAAGACCTCTGAAGACCTACATGTCGTTCAAGAGCTTCAGCATTTTATCGTAAGCAAACAGCCCAGCTTTTGACTCTCACTAACTGTACTGCCATTCTGTCTAGAAGGGTCTCCTCAGACAAGACCTCCCCGTCCAGCCGTACCTCCACGGTCGAGCCCCAGGTGGCATCCTCCGAGGCCGTCATCGACATCAAGCCCGAGCTGGACGATGAACTCATCGACGAGGACCCCGTGGACATGGGCGTCCTGCCTGGTCGCCTGCGTGGATCTAACTCTGGAGGAAGAGGAGTGCGGGCGGCGACTCAGATCTACCAGCCGCCCCCAGGGCAGGCCTTCCTCAGGGACAGGCAGGTCGGCAGACGCCTACAGGTCGTCAGAGGGATCCTCGGGGTCTCACAGCAGGCATCAGCACGGCAGCTATCACATGGATAGTAGGAGCAGCAGAGACTGGAGGGCATACAGAGTTGGAGGCAGCAGCAGGGTACAGATCACCTTCACCAAACTGTGTGTATGTGGTCCATGTTAGTTAGTTGAATAAAACCGGACTACAGATTACGCTGTTACACCTTCACATCAGTATTGCTTTTTTCCTAACTGTCTTTTCTGGTGTTGTTGTCTCCAGCACAGTGGGAAACGAGGAAGCGTAAGGCCCCAGTGGTGAGCGCCGTGGTGCGGGTGAACCAGGCGGCTGACGAGGGTCCAGACAGTGACGAGCTGGAGGAGGAGGATGACGAGGAGGATGAAGGATACGGCGTCAAGAGCATGTCCAGCAGAGTGTCCATGCTTTCCAAACCAGAACGCAGGTAAGAGAACGCACACACCATCACTGTCTCTCTTTTATGCTCTCTCCTTTTCACTACATGTTATCTACTCTGTATTTCTTTTGTTAAATTGTAGCTCTTACTCCCAGTTAGTTAGAGTGGAAGCCTGAGGACATTTAGTTCAAGTGGAAGCCTGAGGACATTTAGTTCAAGTGGAAGCCTGAGGACATTTAGTTCAAGTGGAAGCCTGAGGACATTTAGTTCAAGTGGAAGCCTGAGGACATTTAGTTCGAGTGGAAGCCTGAGGACATTTAGTTCGAGTGGAAGCCTGAGGACATTTAGTTAGAGTGGAAGCCTGAGGACATTTAGTTAGAGTGGAAGCCTGAGGACATTTAGTTAGAGTGGAAGCCTGAGGACATTTAGTTAGAGTGGAAGCCTGAGCTGAGGACATTTAGTTAGAGTGGAAGCCTGAGGACATTTAGTTAGAGTGGAAGCCTGAGGACATTTAGTTAGAGTGGAAGCCTGAGGACATTTAGTTAGAGTGGAAGCCTGAGGACATTTAGTTAGAGTGGAAGCCTGAGGACATTTAGTTAGAGTGGAAGCCTGAGGACATTTAGTTAGAGTGGAAGCCTGAGGACATTTAGTTAGAGTGGAAGCCTGAGGACATTTAGTTAGAGTGGAAGCCTGAGGACATTTAGTTAGAGTGGAAGCCTGAGGACATTTAGTTAGAGTGGAAGCCTGAGGACATTTAGTTAGAGTGGAAGCCTGAGGACATTTAGTTAGAGTGGAAGCCTGAGGACATTTAGTTAGAGTGGAAGCCTGAGGACATTTAGTTAGAGTGGAAGCCTGAGGACATTTAGTTAGAGTGGAAGCCTGAGGACATTTAGTTAGAGTGGAAGCCTGAGGACATTTAGTTAGAGTGGAAGCCTGAGGACATTTAGTTAGAGTGGAAGCCTGAGGACATTTAGTTAGAGTGGAAGCCTGAGGACATTTAGTTAGAGTGGAAGCCTGAGGACATTTAGTTCGAGTGGAAGCCTGAGGACATTTAGTTCGAGTGGAAGCCTGAGGACATTTAGTTCGAGTGGAAGTTATAATTGTTCTAACAGCAGTGGGGGTTTTTCTTAGTTTGTCTTCCTGCAGTGACTCCTCCCCAGTCCAGAAGTGTCTGTTCTTTCTTCCCAGAGTGTAAGAAGATGAGCTGCCTGTTCTACCATCCCAAGGTCAGATACTAATAATGATTGAGGGCTTATTGTGTGTGTGTGTGTGTGATTCTATTCTGTTAACTAACATGTTGTGGTATCAATGAAGACGTGGCTGATCATGAAGAAGACTGTAACGTGTTCTGTCTCCTGTCTCTGTCAGCCTTGTCGGTTTGGAGCCCAGTGTAAACGTACTGGCTGCACCTTCTACCACCCCACTGCCTCGGTCCCTCCCAGACACGCCCTCAAGTGGACTAAGGCCCAGAGCAGGTAACCAGGCATTACATACCTAGTATTACCTACCCAGAGCAGGTAACCAGGCATTACATACCTAGTATTACCTACCCAGAGCAGGTAACCAGGCATTACATACCTAGTATTACCTACCCAGAGCAGGTAACCAGGCATTACATACCTAGTATTACCTACCCAGAGCAGGTAACCAGGCATTACATACCTAGTATTACCTACCCAGAGCAGGTAACCAGGCATTACATACCTAGTATTACCTACCCAGAGCAGGTAACCAGGCATTACATACCTAGTATTACCTACCCAGAGCAGGTAACCAGGCATTACATACCTAGTATTACCTACCCAGAGCAGGTAACCAGGCATTACATACCTAGTATTACCTACCCAGAGCAGGTAACCAGGCATTACATACCTAGTATTACCTACCCAGAGCAGGTAACCAGGCATTACATACCTAGTATTACCTACCCAGAGCAGGTAACCAGGCATTACATACCTAGTATTACCTACCCAGAGCAGGTAACCAGGCATTACATACCTAGTATTACCTACCCAGAGCAGGTAACCAGGCATTACATACCTAGTATTACCTACCCAGAGCAGGTAACCAGGCATTACATACCTAGTATTACCTACCCAGAGCAGGTAACCAGGCATTACATACCTAGTATTACCTACCCAGAGCAGGTAACCAAGCATTACACATACTTAGAATTACCTACCCAGAGCAGGTAATTACACAGACTTAGTATTACCTACCCAGAACAGGTAACTAACTACACATTACACATACTTAGTATTACCTACCCAGAACAGGTAATTACACATACTTAGTATTACCTACCCAGAACAGGTAATTACACATACTTAGTATTACCTGCCCAGAACAGGTAACCAGATGCACAATAAACACAGTATTATTATATTAGTATTATTATTAGTATCACAAAGTATTCATACCCCTTTACTTTCTGTACAACAACATTTTGTTGTTATCAAGTGGGATTGAAATGGATTTGTCTTTTTTATTTCATTTTTTTGTCAACTAGCGACACAGAATACTATGTCAAAGTGGGACAAAAAAAACTAACATTTGTAAAAATGTTTTGGTTAGATGAGTAGTCAACCCCCTGAGTAGTCAACCCCCTGAGTAGTCAACCCCCTGAGTAGTCAACCCCCTGAGTAGTCAACCCCCTGAGTAGTCAACCCCCTGAGTAGTCAACCCCCTGAGTAGTCAATACATGTTAGAAGCACCTTTGGCAGCGATTACAGCTGAGGATTTTTTTTATGGGTAAGTCTCTAAGAGCTTTTCACACCTCGATTGTACAATATTTGGCCATTTATTATTTTCTAAATTCTTCAAGCTCTGTCAAATTGGTTGTTGATCATTTCTAAACAGACATTTTCAGGTCTTGCCATAGATTTATGTCAAAACTGTAACTTGGCCACTCAGGAACATTCAATGTCTTCTTGGTAATCAACTCGCAGTGTATATTTGGTCTTGTGTTTTAGGTTATTGTCCTGCTGAAAGGTGAATTAAACTCTGTCTGGTGGAAAGCAGGTTTTCCTCTAGGATTTTGACTTCCGTTTCTATTTATCCAAACAACAAATCCCTAGTCCTTGCTAATGACAAGCATACCTATAAAATGATGAGTGGTACTCAGTGATGTGTTGGATTTCCCCCAAACATAACACTTTCTATTCAGGACATAAAATTCATTTCTTTGCCACATTTTTTCAGTTTTACTTCAGTGCCTTGTTGCAAACAGGATGCATGTTTTTTGAATATTTGTATTCTGTACAGGCTTCCTTTTCACTCTGTCAATTTAGGTTGATCCATCATCAGTTTTCTCCTATCACAGCCTTTACACTCTGTAAGTCACCATTGGCCTCATGGTGAAATCCCTGAGCAGTTTCCTTCCTCTCCGGCAACTGAGTTAGGAAGGACGCCTGTATCTCTGTAGTGACTGGGTGTATTGATACACCATCCACAGTGTAATTAATAAATGCTCAAAGGGATATTCAATGTCTGTTTATTTTTTTTATTTTAACCTATCTACAAATAAGTGCCCTTCTTTTACGAGGCATTGGAAACTCTCCCTGGTCTTTGTGGTTTAAATCTGTTTTTTTTAATCCACTGCCCGATTGAGGGAACTCACAGATAATTGTAAACTCAGCAAAAAAAGAAACGTCCCTTTTTCAGGACCCTGTCTTTCAAAGATAATTCATAAAAATCTAAATAACTTCACAGATCTTCATTGTAAAGGGTTTAAACACTGTTTCCCATGCTTGTTCAATGAACCATTAACAATTAATGAACATGCACCTGTGGAACGGTCATTAAGACACTAACAGCTTACAGACGGTAGGCAATTAAGGTCACAGTTATGAAAACTTAGGACACTAAAGAGGCCTTTCTGCTGACTCTGACAAACACCAAAAGAAAGACGCCCAGGGTCCCTGCTCATCTGTGTGAACGTGCCTTGGGCATGCTGCAAGGAGGCATGAGGACTGCAGATGTGGCCAGGGCAATAAATTGCAATGTCCGTACTGTGAGACGCCTAAGACAGCGCTACAGGGAGACAGGACAGACAGCTGATCGTCCTCGCAGTGGCAGACCACGTGTAACAACACCTGCACAGGATCGGTACATCCGAACATCACACCTGCGGGACAGGTACATGATGGCAACAACAACTGCCAGAGTTACACCAGGAATGCACAATCCCTCCATCAGTGCTCAGACTGTCCGCAATAGGCTGAGAGAGGCTGGACTGAGGGCTTGTAGGCCTGTTGTAAGGCAGGTCCTCACCAGACATCACCGGCAACAACGACGCCTATGAGCACAAACCCACCGTCGCTGGACCAGACAGGACTGGCAAAAAGTGCTCTTTACTGACGAGTCACGGTTTTGTCTCATCAGGGGTGATGGTCGGATTCGCGTTTATCGTCGAAGGAATGAGCGTTACACCGAGGCCTGTACTCTGGAGCGGGATCGAGGTGGAGGGTCCGTCATGGTCTGGGGCGGTGTGTCACAGCATCATTGGACTGAGCTTGTTGTCATTGCAGGCAATCTCAACACTGCGTTACAGGGAAGACATCCTCCTCCCTCATGTGGTACCCTTCCTGCAGGCTCATCCTGACATGACCCTCCAGCATGACAATGCCACCAGCCATACTGCTCGTTCTGTGCGTGATTTCCTGCAAGACAAGAATGTCAGTGTTCTGCCATGGCCAGCGAAGAGCCCGGATCTCAATCCCATTGAGCACGTCTGGGACCTGTTGGATCGGCGGGTGAGGGCTAGGGCCATTCGCACCAGAAATGTCAGAGAACTTGCAGGTGCCTTGGTGAAAAATTGGGGTAACATCTCACAGCAAGAACTGGCAAATCTGGTGCAGTCCATAAGGAGGAGATGCACTGCAGTACTTAATGCAGCTGGTGGCCACACCAGATACTGACTGTTACTTTTGAATTTGCCCCCCCTTTGTTCAGGGACACATTATTCCATTTCTGTTAGTCACATGTCTGTGGAACTTGTTCAGTTTATGTCTCAGTTGTTGAATCTTGTTATGTTCATACAAATATTTACACATGTTAAGTTTTGCTGAAAATAAACGCAGTTGACAGTGAGAGGATGTTTCTTTTTCTTGCTGAGTTTGTGTGGGATACAGAGATGAGGTAGTCATTCAAAAATCATGTTAAACACTTCTTGCACAGAGTCCAGAAATCTTGCTTGTTTGTAGGTGACCAAATACTTATTTTCCACCATAATTTGCAAATAAATTCATTAAAAATCCTACAATGTGATTTTCTGGAAAAAAAAATCTCATTTTGTCTGTCATAGTTGAAGTGTACCTATGATGAAAATGACAGGCCTCTCTCATCTTTTTAAGTGGGAGAACTTGCACAATTGGTGGCTGACTAAATACTTTTTTGCCACACTGTATGAACAATTTCACTTTGACATGATTGGGTATTGTGTGTAGGCTCGTGACATATCTCAATTTAATATATATTTTATTGAGGCTGTAACCCATTTTTTTTTTTTTTTTATCAAGAATGTGTGAATACTTTCTGAAGGTCCTGTACCTAGTATTACCTACACAGAGGACAAACTCTCTAAATAGTTAACACCCATTTTAAAATGACTATCATTTTCATGTCTGGGTTTGTCTAGAGTTAAAGCACGGATATGTTATTTTGCGTTTTGATAATTTTCTCGTTCTAATCAACATTTTTTTACTGGCACTTTTGTTTTAAATCTAAGTGACTTCTTTCATGAGTCTGATCACCAAACTGTGTTCTGGTTTGTCCTAATGCAGCTCTTTTGTTTTTCTAGCTAGACTACAAGAGACGAGCAGCCGAGACTGACTGAATCCAGATGATGTGAACCTATTGAAGATGTGATGATGCTATTCAGTTATTTTTTATTTTTGTATTCTCTTATGGTTTAATTATCAACGATCTGGTCAGTCTTTTTATTTGCTTTTATTTAATTTTTATGTGAAACTAACAGATTTTTTTTTAACCGGACAACTTACAGGGTTTTATAAAGTGGTGGTACGGCACATTTTTTTTATATTACTGAAAGTATATTAAAGTACTCCACATGTCAAGTTGTTGGTCTGTGTATTTTCAATTTAGACGGAGCCAACTGGGAACGAGAGGTGTTTTCATTACACTGCTAGACTGACTAGGTGCCACCCCTAAAAATCTGTCTGGACCTGCCATTTCCACACATCAATCAATGAAATTAATTTTTATAAAGCCTTTTTTTTACATCAGCAGTTGTCACAAAAAAAAGTGCTTAACAGAAACCCAGCCTAAAACCACAAAGAGCAAACAATACAGAGACTGAAGCACAGTGGCCAGAGAAAAACTCCCTAGAAAGGCAGGAACCTAGGAAGAAACCTAGAGAGGAACCAGGCTCTATGGGGTGGCCAGGCCTCTTCTAGCTGTTCTTAGAGCCTGGTTTCTCTAGTCTACCGGGGGGTGACCAGTCCTCTTCTGGCTGTTCTCAGAGCCTGGTTTCTCTAGTCTACCAAGAACAGCCAGAAGAGGACTGGCCACCCCTCAGAGCCTGGTTTCTCTAGTCTACAGAGGGGTGACCAGTCCTCTTCTGGCTGTTCTCAGAGCCTGGTTTCTCTAGTCTACCGAGGGGTGACCAGTCCTCATCTGGCTGTTCTTGGTAGACTAGAGGAACCAGGCTCTGAGGGGAATAGCTCCATAGTTTACTGAGACAAAGTGCATGAAGCTTTTTCATAGTCAGACAATAAATCACATTTACATGGCGATTTTAGTCATTTTAAAAGATGCTCTTATCCAGAATGACTTTTAGTGCATTCACCTTTAAGGTGAAACTCTCAACCCACATTTCATACTTTGCCCAACCACTTCAAAGTAAAAAATAAAAAATGTATTCAGGTGAGAAGTTGTGGGTGGGGAGGGATTACTCATAAATATTGATTTTGGTGGTGGGTAAATATACATGTTCCCATTGATGTATATAAATACTAGATTGTTTTTTCTATGTTTTGGCCATTGAGAGGCTTTGAAGCCACCAGTCGGCCATATTGCCACTCCCTAGTAAGAAGAGTCCACCATTTAAATAAATGGAATTCTACACTATTTCAATGCAATGGTTATAGGACAAAATTACATGTATTTACATGTATGTTGTGATTATAGTGGGGAGCGTAACAGTCATCTCAAAAAATTTAACTTCAATTTTTTTCATTATTTGTATGTTTATCTCACATATAATTTAAAAGTCAGCATTAATGTGTCTGTAATAGAATACATGTGCCAAAAAGGAATATAGACATTTAATAAATGCATTTCTATATCTTCCTAAATAATTGTGGGGAAGAGCCAAGATGGGGTCAAGGTGGCTTCAACACAATGGTGAGGGAGAGCCAAGATGGAGGCACAGTGGCTACAACACAATGGTGAGGGAGAGCCAAGATGGAGGCACAGTGGCTACAACACAATGGTGAGGGAGAGCCAAGATGGAGGCACAGTGGCTACAACACATCAAGTGTATTTATAAATCATATATAAATCAAAGCATACTTACCAGGAGTACACTGGCACACTGATAATAAAATTGTGCATCTGGAGCAAATATGGCTCTGGACCAGTGGAGGCTGGTCAGAGGAGTAAGGGGAGGACCATCCTCAGTGAATTTCATACAAATAAAATAGTGAAACATTCAAAAAGTTTTCCTTTTTAGATAAAAACTATTTTTTTGTAATGAAGGTGTACAGTCACCTCAACAGCACTCTCTCGGGTAGCAAATCAAATTTGATTGGTCATATACACATATTTAGCAGATGTTATTGCGGGTGTAGTGAAATGCTTGTGTTTCTAGCTCCAACAGTGCAGTAATATCTAACAATACACGTGTGTGTATGTGGATAGAATATTTAGTATATTTGTAGAATACGTAGGATAAAAATGTATATCATTTTAATTAAATGTTCACAAATAAAGTAATTATCAGCGCTATTAGGAAAAGACAAATTAAGAGCGTTATTTTATTTTTTTTTTTTTTTTTAACATACCTTACTAACAACGGCAGGATTTCAGAAAAGGACATTACATGTTTAAACCGGTGCCAGAGCCAGAGGCAAGCGGAATCTCAACACCGCTGCGATACCACAAGAGGTCACTGTAGAAGCCGTGTGACGTCACGAATTTAACTTCAAATGCCTTTAAAATCCTCCTTTTTCTCGCCGGGTGCAGTGGCGTGCGCCTGTAATCCAAGTTGCTGGGAGGCTTAGGCTGGCGGATCGTTTGAGCTCAGGAGTTCTGAGCTCCAGTGGACTATGCCGATCGGGTGTCCGCACTAAGTTCGGTATCGATATGGTGCTCCTGGGGGAGCCCGGGACCACCAGGTCGTCTAAGGAGGGGTGCACCGGCCCAGGTCGGAAACGGAGCAGGCCAAAGCCCCCGTGCCGCTCAGTAGTGGGATCGCGCCTGTGAATAGACGCTGTAGTGCAGCCTGAGCAATATAGCGGGACACAGTCTTTTTGAGCAAAACATTTGTATTTTTTTTTTTTTACATTATAATCTGTTGTTTTTGCATTTGTAACATATGCTAAAACTACATTTAGTCTTGAATATCATCAGGAAGATATTACGATTTCCATTATTCAATTAATTACTAACGATAATGTTCATTTCTTTGCTTCATTTTCGCCCTTTTCTCTGATTTATCCACGATGTTGTGAAAACCTGTTCGGAGATGGGAGTCCCTCGACTGCCTCCTGTTGGTGCTCCGGTGTAAATACGTTTTTTTCGGAACACTTCCTCGAGAGCTCCAGTAATGGACGCTGTTGTGGTAAAGCAATATCT
This sequence comes from Salvelinus namaycush, assembly GCF_016432855.1. Taxonomy (NCBI): domain Eukaryota; kingdom Metazoa; phylum Chordata; class Actinopteri; order Salmoniformes; family Salmonidae; genus Salvelinus; species Salvelinus namaycush. Next base: position 36,230,068 of record NC_052335.1, read on the forward strand.
TTGTAAAGGAATAGTCATGTAAAAATTAAGTTGTCTATCATTTCAATGGCGAAGCTGCATAAAGATGGGAGGAATTCAGATGTGATCTCATTGTTTTTACATGGTTCAATGTGGCAATAAATCACCACAATCTAACTTTTTCGTTTTTTCAAATTGCCGTTGTCTTGCAGCTAGAATTGGGATGATCGTGTATACTGTGTTGATGATGATACAAAAAAAGAATAATGGTATAACACTGTATAACACGGCAAACTTAACATTTGAGGCATTTGTGGTAAGTACCTGAGGGCCGCCATCTTTATGCATGTCAAATCAAATTGTATTTGTCACATGCCCCGAATACAACAGGTCGTAGACCTTACAGTGAAATGTTTACTTACAAGCCCTTAACCAACAATGCAGTTTTAAGAAAATACCTAAAAAGTAAGAGATGAGAATAACAAATAATTAAAGAGCAGCAGTAAATAACAATAGCGGGGCTATATACAGTGGGTACCGGTACAGAGTCAATGTGGAGGCTATATACAGGGGGTACCGGTACAGAGTCAATGTGGAGGCTATATACAGGGGGTACCGGTACAGAGTCTATATACAGGGTGTTACGGTACAGAGTCAATGTGGAGGCTATATACAGGGGGTACCGGTACAGAGTCAATGTGGAGGCTATATACAGGGGTTACCAGTACAGAGTCAATGTGGAGGCTATATACAGGGGGTACCGGTACAGAGTCAATGTGGAGGCTATATACAGGGGGTACCAGTACAGAGTCAATGTGGAGGCTATATACAGGGGGTACCAGTACAGAGTCAATGTGGAGGCTATATACAGGGGGTACCGGTACAGAGTCAATGTGGAGGCTATATACAGGGGTACCGGTACAGAGTCAATGTGGAGGCTATATACAGTGGGGTACCGGTACAGAGTCAATGTGGAGGCTATATACAGGGTGTTACGGTACAGAGTCAATGTGGAGGCTATATACAGGGGGTACCGACCGGTACAGAGTCAATGTGGAGGCTATATACAGGGGGTACCGGTACAGAGTCAATGTGGAGGCTATATACAGGGGGTACCGGTACAGAGTCAATGTGGAGGCTATATACAGGGGGTACCGGTACAGAGTCTATATACAGGGTGTTACGGTACAGAGTCAATGTGGAGGCTATATACAGGGGGTACCGGTACAGAGTCAATGTGGAGGCTATATACAGGGGTTACCAGTACAGAGTCAATGTGGAGGCTATATACAGGGGGTACCGGTACAGAGTCAATGTGGAGGCTATATACAGGGGGTACCAGTACAGAGTCAATGTGGAGGCTATATACAGGGGGTACCAGTACAGAGTCAATGTGGAGGCTATATACAGGGGGTACCGGTACAGAGTCAATGTGGAGGCTATATACAGGGGTACCGGTACAGAGTCAATGTGGAGGCTATATACAGTGGGGTACCGGTACAGAGTCAATGTGGAGGCTATATACAGGGTGTTACGGTACAGAGTCAATGTGGAGGCTATATACAGGGGGTACCGACCGGTACAGAGTCAATGTGGAGGCTATATACAGGGGGTACCGGTACAGAGTCAATGTGGAGGCTATATACAGGGGGTACCGGTACAGAGTCAATGTGGAGGCTATATACAGGGGGTACCGGTACAGAGTCTATATACAGGGTGTTACGGTACAGAGTCAATGTGGAGGCTATATACAGGGGGTACCGGTACAGAGTCAATGTGGAGGCTATATACAGGGGTTACCAGTACAGAGTCAATGTGGAGGCTATATACAGGGGGTACCGGTACAGAGTCAATGTGGAGGCTATATACAGGGGGTACCAGTACAGAGTCAATGTGGAGGCTATATACAGGGGGTACCAGTACAGAGTCAATGTGGAGGCTATATACAGGGGGTACCGGTACAGAGTCAATGTGGAGGCTATATACAGGGGTACCGGTACAGAGTCAATGTGGAGGCTATATACAGTGGGGTACCGGTACAGAGTCAATGTGGAGGCTATATACAGGGTGTTACGGTACAGAGTCAATGTGGAGGCTATATACAGGGGGTACCGACCGGTACAGAGTCAATGTGGAGGCTATATACAGGGGGTACCGGTACAGAGTCAATGTGGAGGCTATATACAGGGGGTACCGGTACAGAGTCAATGTGGAGGCTATATACAGGGGGTACCGGTACAGAGTCTATATACAGGGTGTTACGGTACAGAGTCAATGTGGAGGCTATATACAGGGGGTACCGGTACAGAGTCAATGTGGAGGCTATATACAGGGGTTACCAGTACAGAGTCAATGTGGAGGCTATATACAGGGGGTACCGGTACAGAGTCAATGTGGAGGCTATATACAGGGGGTACCAGTACAGAGTCAATGTGGAGGCTATATACAGGGGGTACCAGTACAGAGTCAATGTGGAGGCTATATACAGGGGGTACCGGTACAGAGTCAATGTGGAGGCTATATACAGGGGTACCGGTACAGAGTCAATGTGGAGGCTATATACAGTGGGGTACCGGTACAGAGTCAATGTGGAGGCTATATACAGGGTGTTACGGTACAGAGTCAATGTGGAGGCTATATACAGGGGGTACCGACCGGTACAGAGTCAATGTGGAGGCTATATACAGGGGGTACCGGTACAGAGTCAATGTGGAGGCTATATACAGGGGGTACCGGTACAGAGTCAATGTGGAGGCTATATACAGGGGGTACCGGTACAGAGTCTATATACAGGGTGTTACGGTACAGAGTCAATGTGGAGGCTATATACAGGGGGTACCGGTACAGAGTCAATGTGGAGGCTATATACAGGGGTTACCAGTACAGAGTCAATGTGGAGGCTATATACAGGGGGTACCGGTACAGAGTCAATGTGGAGGCTATATACAGGGGGTACCAGTACAGAGTCAATGTGGAGGCTATATACAGGGGGTACCAGTACAGAGTCAATGTGGAGGCTATATACAGGGGGTACCGGTACAGAGTCAATGTGGAGGCTATATACAGGGGTACCGGTACAGAGTCAATGTGGAGGCTATATACAGTGGGGTACCGGTACAGAGTCAATGTGGAGGCTATATACAGGGTGTTACGGTACAGAGTCAATGTGGAGGCTATATACAGGGGGTACCGACCGGTACAGAGTCAATGTGGAGGCTATATACAGGGGGTACCGGTACAGAGTCAATGTGGAGGCTATATACAGGGGGTACCGGTACAGAGTCAATGTGGAGGCTATATACAGGGGGTACCGGTACAGAGTCTATATACAGGGTGTTACGGTACAGAGTCAATGTGGAGGCTATATACAGGGGGTACCGGTACAGAGTCAATGTGGAGGCTATATACAGGGGTTACCAGTACAGAGTCAATGTGGAGGCTATATACAGGGGGTACCGGTACAGAGTCAATGTGGAGGCTATATACAGGGGGTACCAGTACAGAGTCAATGTGGAGGCTATATACAGGGGGTACCAGTACAGAGTCAATGTGGAGGCTATATACAGGGGGTACCGGTACAGAGTCAATGTGGAGGCTATATACAGGGGTACCGGTACAGAGTCAATGTGGAGGCTATATACAGTGGGGTACCGGTACAGAGTCAATGTGGAGGCTATATACAGGGTGTTACGGTACAGAGTCAATGTGGAGGCTATATACAGGGGGTACCGACCGGTACAGAGTCAATGTGGAGGCTATATACAGGGGGTACCGGTACAGAGTCAATGTGGAGGCTATATACAGGGGGTACCGGTACAGAGTCAATGTGGAGGCTATATACAGGGGGTACCGGTACAGAGTCTATATACAGGGTGTTACGGTACAGAGTCAATGTGGAGGCTATATACAGGGGGTACCGGTACAGAGTCAATGTGGAGGCTATATACAGGGGTTACCAGTACAGAGTCAATGTGGAGGCTATATACAGGGGGTACCGGTACAGAGTCAATGTGGAGGCTATATACAGGGGGTACCAGTACAGAGTCAATGTGGAGGCTATATACAGGGGGTACCAGTACAGAGTCAATGTGGAGGCTATATACAGGGGGTACCGGTACAGAGTCAATGTGGAGGCTATATACAGGGGTACCGGTACAGAGTCAATGTGGAGGCTATATACAGTGGGGTACCGGTACAGAGTCAATGTGGAGGCTATATACAGGGTGTTACGGTACAGAGTCAATGTGGAGGCTATATACAGGGGGTACCGACCGGTACAGAGTCAATGTGGAGGCTATATACAGGGGGTACCGGTACAGAGTCAATGTGGAGGCTATATACAGGGGGTACCGGTACAGAGTCAATGTGGAGGCTATATACAGGGGGTACCGGTACAGAGTCTATATACAGGGTGTTACGGTACAGAGTCAATGTGGAGGCTATATACAGGGGGTACCGGTACAGAGTCAATGTGGAGGCTATATACAGGGGTTACCAGTACAGAGTCAATGTGGAGGCTATATACAGGGGGTACCGGTACAGAGTCAATGTGGAGGCTATATACAGGGGGTACCAGTACAGAGTCAATGTGGAGGCTATATACAGGGGGTACCAGTACAGAGTCAATGTGGAGGCTATATACAGGGGGTACCGGTACAGAGTCAATGTGGAGGCTATATACAGGGGTACCGGTACAGAGTCAATGTGGAGGCTATATACAGTGGGGTACCGGTACAGAGTCAATGTGGAGGCTATATACAGGGTGTTACGGTACAGAGTCAATGTGGAGGCTATATACAGGGGGTACCGACCGGTACAGAGTCAATGTGGAGGCTATATACAGGGGGTACCGGTACAGAGTCAATGTGGAGGCTATATACAGGGGGTACCGGTACAGAGTCAATGTGGAGGCTATATACAGGGGGTACCGGTACAGAGTCAATGTGGAGGCTATATACAGGGTGTTACGATGCTAAATCTTTTCAATCTCCTGAGGAGGAATATGTTTTGTCGTTCCCTCTTCACAACTGTCTTGGTGTGCTTGGGCCATGTTAGTTTGTTGGTAATGTGGACACCAAGGAACTTGAAGCTCTCAACCTGCTCCACTACAGCCCTGCCGATGAGAATGGGAGCATGCTCGGTCCTCCTTATCCTGTAGTCCACAATAATCTCCTTTTGTCTTGATCACGTTGAGGGAGAGGTTGTTGTCCTGGCATCACACCTCGTCCCTATAGACTGTCTCATCGTTGTCGGTGATCAGACCTACCACTGTTGTGTCATTTGCAAACTTAATGATGGTGTTGGAAGTCGTGCCTGGCCATGCAGTCATGAGTGAACAGGAAGTACAGGAGGGGACTGAGCACGCACCCCTGAGGGGCACCCGTGTTGAGGATCAGCGTGGCGGACGTGATAAGCATTAAATGTCCGCTATTAAATTAGAACGCAGCCTGAAACAAATTCTTAAAAATTGCAGCAAATCAAGACTGTATAAAAACTTAACTATGAGTCCATAGTGGTTTCACAAATCATTGAATAGACAAATAGAAAAACACACTCCGTGCCATAAACCTTTTATTATTATTGAGTATTGTCTGCATTTCATTACAGGTCGTGGTCCTCAGGGTGGTAGAGCTCACTCATCAGCCGATAGATGTAGGAGGGAGCGTTGCCACCGATGTTAGAGATGAACAGAGTGATGAGTTCAGGAGGAACGTAGTCGAACACGGGGCAGTGCACGTTCACCTTGGATAGAATCTCTCCTATAGAGACAAACAGAGTAAAGTCACATGTTGAACACAGGGCAGTGCACGTTCACCTTGGATAGAATCTCTCCTATAGAGACAAACAGAGTAAAGTCACATGTTGAACACAGGGCAGTGCACGTTCACCTTGGATAGAATCTCTCCTATAGAGACAAACAGAGTAAAGTCACATGTTGAACACAGGGCAGTGCACGTTCACCTTGGATAGAATCTCTCCTATAGAGACAAACAGAGTAAAGTCACATGTTGAACACAGGGCAGTGCACGTTCACCTTGGATAGAATCTCTCCTATAGAGACAAACAGAGTAAAGTCACATGTTGAACACAGGGCAGTGCACGTTCACCTTGGATAGAATCTCTCCTATAGAGACAAACAGAGTAAAGTCACATGTCGAACACGGGGCAGTGCACGTTCACCTTGGATAGAATCTCTCCTATAGAGACAAACAGAGTAAAGTCACATGTTGACCACGGGGCAGTGCACGTTCACCTTGGATAGAATCTCTCCTATAGAGACAAACAGAGACCTCTCAGATAGAGATCAGAAGTAATCAGTTACTGATCGTGAGCTTTTACAAAAACGGATTACTGTATTTACAGTGCATTCGAAAAAGTATTCAGACCCCTTCCCTTTTCCCACTTTGTTACGTTACAGCCTTATTCTAAAATGGATTAAATTAAAAACCCGGAAATACCTTATTTACATAAGTATTCAGACCCTTTGCTATGAGACTCGAAATTGAGTTTAGGTGCATCTTGTTTACATTGATCATCCTTGAGATGTTTCTACAACTTGATTAAATTGATTTGGACATGATTTGGAAAGGCACACACCTGTCTATATAAGGTCCAACAGTAGACAGTGCATGTCAGAGCAAGAACCAAGACATGAGGTAGAAGGAATTGTCTGTAGAGCTCTGAGACAGGATTGTGTCGAGGCACAGATCTGGGGAAGGGTACCAAAACATTTCTGCAGCATTGAAGGTTGTAGCGTCATACCCAAGAAAACTTGATGCTCTAATCGCTGCCAAAGGTGCTTCAACAAAGTACTGAGTAAAAGGTCTGAATACTGATGTAAATGTGATATTTCCGTATTTTTGGGGGTACATTTGCATTTTTGTAAAACATGTTTTTGCTTTGACATTATGGGGTGTTGTGTGTAGATTGAGGGGGGGGGATACTTAAATCAATTTTAGAATAAGGCTGTAACGTAACAAAATGTGGAAAAAGTCAAGGGGTCTGAAAAGTTTCCATAATGCACTGTAGGTGAGAAAAAAGGATGGGCAAAGAATGCAAGTTTACCTTCTGTGAAGGGAAGCACCTCATGTGGAGAGACAAACTTATGGAATGTGTCTTCTTCATTGGGAAACTGAGAACACAACAAAAATCCAACCAGTCAAGTCACACAATGATGAATATAACAGAAGACAACGTCATAGTCTGAGGATGTTTGGCCTCACCTATCACCTATTAGTGAAGCAGTGCTCACTGACAACCTCACTTCTATTCAGAAAGTCATTATTCTGTTCACTGGATGACCGTTGTTGTGAATACCTGAGGCGAGAGCTTGAACATGGGGGCGCAGACGATGAGCGGAGTAGAGTGGTGCCTGGCTGCTAGAGCGACAGTGTGGGTTCCATTGACCGCCCTGAGCCCGCCATTGGCCAGAACGGTCTGTGTTCCGATGATGACCTGGTGAGAGGACAACCAATAGGAGGAACAGAATCAAACTAGTTTAGTTGCATTGACAATAGACAAGCTTCCTCTAGTGAACGAAAGACTCCTTTAAAAAGTCCTTATTGTTAAGTAATCGAGAGAGCGGTTCTGATGAAATAAGACCGGAAATAAGCATTTTGAATTAAAAATGCATCGATATTACTACTTCTATTTTATGTTCCGTCTGTGTAAAAGAAAAATCACTAAATAAAGCAACATAACAGTAGAAGTGTAAAAAAAAAAATTGACCTTATTCACTCGGGACATCACTGCAAATATGGCAGCGTCGGCTATTACAGTGGTCTCGATGCCCGTTTTGGAGAGATTAGTAGCCATTTCATGACCCTTAGGAAGGAGACAGACAGAAGGGTCGTTACTACAGTGTGTTGCCTCAATGTAAAAATGTTCATTATTCAATAACACACGTACAAACATTTCAAGAGACCGTTCAATTCATATAAATATATTAAACCTATGGCTCCCATTAGGGGTGTGACATTTAAACGTTTTAACGAAAATCGGGATCGTTAATGTTAAGAAAATATCACTAACCTAATTCTTTAAAATCACAGTGCAGTTATCACAAAATATGAAATATTGTGTGGTTGACGGATGGGTGGAATAAAGAGAAAACGATGCATTAAAAATAGATAAATATATCGTTCGATAGAACAAGGCTTTAATGTAACAAAAAAAGTCAAGGGGTCTGAATATTTTCCCCATAGGCACTGTATCTAGAACCAGACTACAAGATGCCACGTCAAGGCCTGGAACAATTGTACAATGATTGTTCTGCAAGTACAAAGTGCAAGCTGTGAAACACCAAACGTTGAGTTAGCAACAGATTGTTGGATGTCTATGAACAGACTGTCATACATCACTGTAGCGAGCCATCACGTTGATGACAAGTGGGACATGAAGTCTCATGTAAATGACAGCTGAAAACATGGAGGACAGGGACACAGACAACCTAAAACGGCATTAACCATCGTCGTTTGAGTGGGTGGGGCACCGCAGCCAGGTGAGCACCGTCTGGTAGGTAGCCAAGACTGTGGTAGATTGAACTGCACTGCCCCCTAGCAGTCATTAGCAGGACCAGATCTGGAATGTGAATTCAAGTCATTTTATGATTTTTTTCCCCCCCTTATCTTCTAACACTAGAACCTCAAAAGCAGCCATTTTGACTGGTTATGAATTGTATTTTTTATATTACTCCGCCTCCGTCCTTGACTTGTCCTAAACTAATCTATATAACACACTGTCTGTCTAAATCAGTCTATATAACACACTGTCTAAATCAGTCTATATAACACACTGCCGTTAGAATCTTAATATCACAAACAGAACTGGAGTTAAAACCAGTTTTAGGAGGCCATGCCATTTTTTAAATGGTTTTCCCCAGTTGCCCCTCCTCCTTCCGACAGTAGGGCCTGCTCCCCTCCTCCCGACAGTAGGGCCTGCTCCCCCCCTCCTCCTCCTCCAGACAGTAGGGCCTGCTCCCCTCCTCCTCCAGACTGTAGGGCCTGCTCCCCTCCTCCTCCAGACTGTAGGGCCTGCTCCCCTCCTCCTCCAGACAGTAGGGCCTGCTCCCCTCCTCCTCCAGACAGTAGGGCCTGCTCCCCTCCTCCTCCAGACAGTAGGGCCTGCTCCCCTCCTCCTCCAGACAGTAGGGCCTGCTCCCCTCCTCCTCCAGACTGTAGGGCCTGCTCCCCTCCTCCTCCAGACTGTAGGGCCTGCTCCCCTCCTCCTCCAGACTGTAGGGCCTGCTCCCCTCCTCCTCCAGACTGTAGGGCCTGCTCCCCTCCTCCTCCAGACTGTAGGGCCTGCTCCCCTCCTCCTCCAGACTGTAGGGCCTGCTCCCCTCCTCCTCCAGACTGTAGGGCCTGCTCCCCTCCTCCTCCAGACTGTAGGGCCTGCTCCCCTCCTCCTCCAGACTGTAGGGCCTGCTCCCCTCCTCCTCCAGACAGTAGGGCCTGCTCCCCTCCTCCTCCAGACAGTAGGGCCTGCTCCCCTCCTCCTCCAGACAGTAGGGCCTGCTCCCCTCCTCCTCCAGACAGTAGGGCCTGCTCCCCTCCTCCTCCAGACAGTAGGGCCTGCTCCCCTCCTCCTCCAGACAGTAGGGCCTGCTCCCCTCCTCCTCCAGACAGTAGGGCCTGCTCCCCTCCTCCTCCAGACAGTAGGGCCTGCTCCCCTCCTCCTCCAGACAGTAGGGCCTGCTCCCCTCCTCCTCCAGACAGTAGGGCCTGCTCCCCTCCTCCTCCAGACAGTAGGGCCTGCTCCCCTCCTCCTCCAGACAGTAGGGCCTGCTCCCCTCCTCCTTCAGACAGTAGGGCCTGCTCCCCTCCTCCTCCAGACAGTAGGGCCTGCTCCCCTCCTCCTCCAGACAGTAGGGCCTGCTCCCCTCCTCCTCCAGACAGTAGGGCCTGCTCCCCTCCTCCTCCAGACAGTAGGGCCTGCTCCCCTCCTCCTCCAGACAGTAGGGCCTGCTCCCCTCCTCCTCCAGACAGTAGGGCCTGCTCCCCTCCTCCTCCAGACAGTAGGGCCTGCTCCCCTCCTCCTCCAGACAGTAGGGCCTGCTCCCCTCTTCCTCCCGACAGTAGGGCCTGCTCCCCTCCTCCTCCCGACAGTATTGGCCTGCTCCGCCCCTTCTCCCGACAGTAGGCCCTGCTCCCCTCCTTCTCCCGACAGTTGAAGGTGCCGTGCCCAGTTGACAACCACCCCCCTATAATTACCTCAAAATATAATCTCAAAATGGCATGTGCCCTCTATCAGTCCACCGAATCCCAGCAGTCTTATCAGTCTACTCTGGCCTACTAGGGAGTACACAGTGAGAGTGTCATTTACCACGGCAACAAGACCAAGATGAACGGATGCACATGCTGTGTTAGTGTTGCTACAAGATCCGAATGAAAATGCCTCCGATGGAAGAAATGAATCATGACATCTCTGATGATTATTCTGGTTGTGAACCTCAGTCTGAACCTACACCCCCCGAAGCCTAAGTGCAAAAAAAAGACAGAACGGTATACACTGAGCAGGTGCCTGCGCCGCCACCAAATTAAAGCCGGTGACAACGCTACGGGCCGATTATCAGCACAAAATGTCCTCACTGAGAGAGCAAGCTTTTACATCTCAAGTATAAACAAACAACATCACCAGCTTTGGTTGTTAATGTGACATGCTACAGTACATCAGGGACTGTGGCTGAGACGCACCGGAAGCAAGGAGACACTGTCTGGCATCTGTCTATTGATGAGCTGGAAGCGTTCATTTAAATCCTGTACGGCCCAGTACATCCCCGGGGCCAAGCTTCCTGCCATCCAGGACCTCTATACCAGGCGGTGTCAGAGGAAGGCCCTACAAATTGTCAAAGACTCCAGCCAACCTAGTCATTGACTGTTCTCTCTGCTACCGCACGGCTAGCGGTACCGGAGCGCCAAGTCTAGGTCAAAGAGGCTTCGAAACAGCTTCTTACCCCCAAGCCATAAGACTCCTGAACATCGAATCAAATGGCTACCCAGACTATTTGTATTGCCCCCCCCCCCCCCCCTTTTACACCACTGCTACTCTCTGTTGTTATCATCTATGCATAGTCACTTTAATAACTCTACCCACATGTACATATTACCTCAACTAACCGGTGCCCCCGCACATAGACTCTGTACCGGCACCCCCCTGTATATGGTCTCGCTATTGTTATTTTACTGCTGCTCTTTAATTACTTGTTACTTTTATATCTTATTCTTATCCAAATTTTTTGTAACTGCATTGTTGGTTAGGGGCTCGTAAGTAATATTTCACTGTAATGTCTACACCTGTTGTATTCGGCATTTCACTGTAAGGTCTACACCTGTTGTATTCAGCATTTCACTGTAAGGTCTACTACACCTGTTGTATTCAACATTTCACTGTGAGGTCTACACCTGTTGTATTCAGCATTACACTGTAATGTCTACTACACCTGTTGTATTCAGCATTTCACTGTGAGGTCTACTACACCTGTTGTATTCAGCATTTCACTGTGAGGTCTACTACACCTGTTGTATTCAGCATTTCACTGTAAGGTCTACACCTGTTGTATTCAACATTTCACTGTGAGGTCTACTACACCTGTTGTATTCAGCATTTCACTGTAAGGTCTACTACACCTGTTGTATTCAGCATTTCACTGTGAGGTCTACTACACCTGTTGTATTCAGCATTTCACTGTGAGGTCTACTACACCTGTTGTATTCAGCATTTCACTGTGAGGTCTACTACACCTGTTGTATTCAACATTTCACTGTAAGTTCTACACCTGTTGTATTCAGCATTTCACTGTAAGGTCTACTATACCTGTTGTATTCAGCATTTCACTTGAAGGTCTAAACCTGTTGTATTCGGCATTTCACTGTAAGGTTTACACCTGTTGTATTCAGCATGTCACTGTAAGGTCTACTACACCTGTTGTATTCGGCATTTCACTGTAAGGTCTACACCTGTTGTATTCGGCATTTCACTGTAAGGTCTACTACACCTGTTGTATTCAGCATTTCACTGTAAGGTCTACTACACCTGTTGTATTCAGCATTTCACTGTGAGGTCTACTACACCTGTTGTATTCAGCATTTCACTGTAAGGTCTACTACACCTGTTGTATTCAGCATTTCACTGTAAGGTCTACTACACCTGTTGTATTCAGCATTTCACTGTGAGGTCTACTACACCTGTTGTATTCAGCATTTCACTGTAAGGTCTACTACACCTGTTGTATTCAGCATTTCACTGTAAGGTCTACCTACACCTGTTGTATTCAGCATTTCACTGTAAGGTCTACCTACACCTGTTGTATTCAGCATTTCACTGTAAGGTCTACTACACCTGTTGTATTCGGCGCATGTGACTAATGAAATTAGATTTGATTTGTATGCCCATGGAGCATTCGGTGGAGAAAGCGTGTATATGGACAGCTTCTGGTCAGACATGTACTGTATGGGATACGTCACGGGATCGCTCTAGAGAGATCATACGTCACGGGATCGCTCCAGAGAGATCATACGTTACGGGATCGCTCCAGAGAGATCATACGTCACGGGATCGCTCCAGAGAGATCATACGTCACGGGATCGCTCCAGAGAGATCATACGTCACGGGATCGCTCCAGAGAGATCATACGTCACGGGATCGCTCCAGAGAGATCATACGTCACGGGATCGCTCCAGAGAGATCATACGTCACGGGATCGCTCCAGAGAGATCATACGTCACGGGATCGCTCCAGAGAGATCATACGTCACGGGATCGCTCTAGAGAGATCATACGTTACGGGATCGCTCTAGAGAGATTATACTTTACCTCCGTTTTGATGACAAAGAAATTAGAATGAGACGTCTGGAAACGGACAAATTCACCATGGTGTCCGACGTCTGGAAACAGACAAATTCACCATGGTGTCCGACGTCTGGAAACAGACAAATTCACCATGGTGTCCGACGTCTGGAAACAGACAAATTCACCATGGTGTCCGACGTCTGGAAACAGACAAATTCACCATGGTGTCCGACGTCTGGAAACAGACAAATTCACCATGGTGTCCGACGTCTGGAAACAGATGGTGTCCGACGTTTGGACCAAGTATAGACAATAATTGACTGCTGCCATATCGACACTTGCATCTATATTCAATATTATGCCATTATTTATTTTGTGCTGACTTGAACTATTTATCAAGCACACTTGGCGCTTATAATGAAGTTTAGGCTACTAATGATTTCCTTTGTGGTTGGAGTATTTTATTTTATCGTTATAAAAATAAGCTATTGCCGTTTTCCAACTCATACAGTATGCTTTCTGTTTCCTAGTTGTAACAAAGGCACTCGACTAAATAACATTGAGTGAACACTTGAATTGTTTTGTTTTTCCATGTAGCCTACAGAAACATAAACTAATTAAATTGATACTGTATTATTTGAAATAAAATAAAAAATGTGTTCCAATGTTACCTAACACCTTCATAAACACAACCAAATGATTATTTTTGCAATAGTACATATGAAATGTATTAATACACTAAATTTTGCAGTCAGAATGACTGCTCGTTAGCTTGACGAGGGGTCCCTCGAGGCACAGCGTTTGAAGTGCTGAACATTTTAATTATTATTTTTTTTAAATGTCAGTTTAAACTTTAAGAACATTTGACATTTGTCACATGATCCCCAGCTCCCATGTGTGTTCCTTCTATGAATATACAGTCGTTGGATAGAGGAAAGATGGAGGGGTGAAAGTATAGTTGGATGGAGGGAGGGTTGATGGGAGCGAATGAGTGATGTAATGGAGGAACGGTAGATACCTGGCAGAAGGGGGCACACTCAGCCACGATGACGTGGAACTTGCGTTTCCTCGCTGCGTCTTTGAGGAAGGCCTCGACGGTGCGTGAGCGGCCGACAGTCATGATGACCTCGTTGGAGTGGATGTGCTCCAGGGCCTGCATGGCGATGTTGTCTGTGGTGCCATCTGGGACAGAGGAAGACCGTTAGCTCAGTGCTGCTTGACCATGGTTATACCCATGGGGCGGTATAGTGTAAAAACAACAGAGAAGATTGGTTTAAACTAAAGGAGGCTTTAGTTTGAATCATTTGAATTTCAGTCACAACCAACTATAGAACTATGGCCTTAATAGGTCTATGAAGGAGATGGAGAAAGAGAGAGACTGATGGTGGAGTATGTGTGTGCTCTAAGACAATGTTTCCCAATTCCGGGTCCTCCAGTACCCTCAACAGCCCAGACAAACATACTCGATTCAACTCATTGAGGGCTTGATGATTAGTTAACAAGTTGAATTAGGGTGTGCTTGTCCGGGGCTACATAAACATTTTAAATAAATACTTTGGGGGTACTGGAGGACCAGAGTTGGGAAACACTGTTCTAAGTGAACGTGTCTTACCTAGCTCTGTGAGGAGTTCATTGATGGCCTCTATGACGTTAGCTTTGAGATGAACAAAATGTTGTCTGAAGTTCTCCTCACTCAGCCCCCCTGACGTCAGCAACTTGTGAAGGGATTCCTGCTGGTCTGTCTCCTCGCTGCTACCACGAGACCTGAGGGATACAAAACACACATGACAGGAGAGAGAAAACAACAGGAGAGAGAAAACAACTGGAATTTTTAATATATTTTTTAACTCTTCACATTTCCAACTATTGCATCATTTGGCACCTTGCCATGGCAACTATTCTTGTTGAGTTCCACAGAACACAAACAAGGTTAGCAACAAGCAGCAGACTGTTCAAACAACTTGAATAATTTGTGGTTGTTGCTTGTAGCTGCATGTCAGCATATTCATAAACTCACCTGGCATACTCCTCCCTAATGATCTTAAGGACGCGCAGTACCATGTTGCCCACCGTGGTCTCAGACGGCTGGGCGGCTGTCATTCTCCTCCCTTCCTTGCGAATGATTTCCATCAGGTCGCCTATCATCAAATACAGGAGGATATCTTTATCATACATCATTCCTAGTAGTGAATTATGTTCAGACATCGCTTAGTCACACCCATTGGACCCGTTTCAACAATTACAGATGAGATGACATCAGCCTATCGTAGCCGTTCACATTTTGACAGCTAGCAACACTAACAGGTGCCCATAGAAAACTACATTAGACGTGAAATCGATTTGATAAAAACCGTGGTAGATACTATCTAACTTTAGCTAGGAGGCAAACTAGCTAGCTAACTACCCGAAAGTTAAGCTATCGAATAAGGTAAAATCCTGCTATTAACTATAAACTTTAGCTAACGTTACCTGCGCTGCTCCATCGTGCCTGGGCTGTTACTTTCCGGAGCAGAGCTGTGGTTTCTCTGGCGGTTTCTCCCGACCCTCGGATCGGTCCTGTCCCACAACCTCCCCGCTTCAAATCGGCCAGAAAAGCCTCAATTCGCTCTGTCAAATCTGCTTCCTTGTCAGCCCCGGGCATACTGTTTTCTGAATTCACCAGCTAACGGTAGCTAGATGCTGTATCAAAACAAGTTGGTGTTGTCGCCATAGAAAAGGATAGAGACCTCTAGTGGCCAAAAGGTAATTTTAGCATGAACTTTAGCATGGGCAGCGCCATCGAGGGCTTCCGCCATGCTTCCGATATTTTAAAGTAGTTAATTGGGTGGGGCTTCCTATGGGTTGTAGCCTCAATGGCGCTGTCACAGATGCCGTAGTGGAACAAATATAAAGAGGAGTCCTCTATCCATCTCTATGGTTGTAAAACGTTTGCATAGGGAAGTCAAGTGAACCGGAACTAGATTGCGCGTGAAGGAGGATGCTTCCGGGATATTATACAACGCTGATTGGACCAAATTATTAGAAGAACATCTTGTAATATTTTCAGATTTCATAAAAATAGATTTGACCATCAGTTTTTGCATAAAATAGACATTGAACCAATACCATTTACTTTCTATAAGAGTATCTATGTCATGAGTCTTTGCTAGGTAAAGCCCCGCCTTATCTCAACTCACTGGTCACCATAGCAACACCCACCCGTAGCACGCGCTCCAGCAGGTATATTTCACTGGTCACCCCCAAAGCCAACTCCTCCTTCGGCGGCCTTTCCTTCCAGTTCTCTGCTGCTAATGACTGGAACGAACTGCAAAAATCACTAAGGCTGGAGACTCATATCTCCCTCATTATCTTTAAGCACCAGCTGTCAGAGCTGCTCACAGATCACTACACCTGTACATAGCCCATCTGTAAATAGCCCATCTGTAAATAGCCCATCCAACTACCTCATCCCCATACTGTTATTTATTTTGCTCCTTTGCACCCCAGTATCTCTACTTGCACACTCGTCATCTGCACATCTATCACTCCTGTGTTTAATTCCTACATTTAATTTATTTCGCCAGTATGGCCTATTTATTGCCTTACTTCCCTTATCCTACCTTATTTGCACACACTGTATATAGACTTTTTCTATTGTGTTATTGACTGTATGTTTGTTTATTCCATGTGTAACTCTGTGTTGTTTGTGTCGCACGGCTTTGCTTTATCTTGGGCCAGGTCGCAGTTGTAAATGAGAACGTGTTCTCAACTAGCCTACCTGGTTAAATAAAGGTGAAATAAAATCATTTAATAAAATGATCTAAAGTGAAACAAAAAAAACTGTTTCCAAGGACAATATACACATATGATGGACCATGTGGTGTGTCAGAGGTCATTCAAATGTACAAGCAACACGTTTTGTAAATCCATCCAATATTTTATTGAATAAAAGCCCAAACACAAACCTTTACAAATTGATATCAATCAATATAGAAATTATTGATTGAAAACATGTGCAAATGTTCAATGTTAAAAATGTATGTATCCCACGTGGTTTTTGTTTAAAAAATAAAATATATACGATTTGGTGCTATTTTCACAAATATGTGGTGAATTTTCTAATCTCTTAGGACAAACTCCAAACTGGTAACACTTGTAATGCAGCCAGTCTTACATTCAAATCCTTTCAATATGAATTTATTTGGTTTGTAGACATCGTTCACCACACAACCATTAATCCAAAATATAAGTTTACTGTGAAATGAGAACATTGGTTTAAATCACCAAAACACAACCTAATAACATCTCCTTAATTTAGTTATTTTAACCAATTAATCCAAAAGCACAAAAACTTTTAAGCTACGTTTCAATTTGCTCTTTGAATGTAGTACGCTCCAGTAGTGTAAATTACAGTACATTACACTGTTTCACATTCGGCAATACACTTGCACTACCCATTAAAATGAACTGAACATGAAATGTCAATAACTTCTACCCCATGTCTAATCATTGAAGACATCTTTCATAAGGTAATCAAATGAAAGAAATGTTTAAGGCGCTAGTTTGATTCAAACCTGTCTGGAGCATTTAGGTTCTCATCGAAATCACAGTAAATATCCTAATTGTTCATGCACCTGGCCTGATATAGGTTCTGGATTGACGTCATTGCATGAGTCATCCATGGCCTAGAGGGTGGTACGCTCATGGGGGTGGCAATCATAGATCTTCCACCTGTATTGTAATCGTGTTTTTGTTTTTTTGTTACAGTACTGTATTGTACTTAATGTATTGTAGTGGTTCTGTACATGTCTCAGTTCATAAGAGCATGGCACTAGCAACACCAGAGGTGTGGGTTTGATTCCCATTGGGATCACATACCAAAAAGTGGACTGTTGTCACTTTGGATAGAAGTGTCTGCTGTGTAAATGGACTATTTTACAGTACCGTACTACCCAATGCTATTTTAGTGAAGCTATTATTTATTGTTAAGGACTTTCTGGATTATTTGCGAATTGGTATTGTATTACTGCAATGTAGAGGCTAGAAACACAAGCATTTCGCTGCACCCGCTGTAACATCTGCTCATCTGTGTACGCGACCAATAACAACGTTTTAATTTGTAACATATAGTACGTCTGATTTTGTCAATATCAGATTTGTTTTACTTACTGTGAAGTAAAATCATAATAGTAATACATATATCATACTTACGTTTCTACTTTACAGACATCCATTGAGAAAAGCAATGACTTTTTATGAAACATGTATTGCCATGTGAAACATGTCTTTCCAAATGAAACACTGATTACATTTGTGTAAAAAGTGAGACTGTGTGATGTACTTTAGTCAATTGAAAATGTGCTTAGTTTTGAAACTGGCTTTTTGATGATCCGTTTTGAATTTTGTATTAAGAGTTGTAGAAATATAGCACATACATGTGAAAATCGCACCAATGCGATAATAAAAATTAAAAAATAATAATTTTAAAGCAACCCCAAATCCTCATGTAGCCCAAACCCCAGAATTATCTCCAAAAGAAAGCTGGATGGATCTTGGATGGTAGGTGTAGTAGATTCAATGGGTCTCAAAAGAGGAAGAGACATCATTTCCAAAAAGGCCCTGCAGCTCTACTTGTCTTATAACCTATTCAGATGGAAAAGTACATAGATATGTGGCTGTTATCTTTTGTACATCTTTTAAAAAAACTACTTAGAAGCGTGCAATGGTTCCACTATAAAATGACCTAGTTTTCAAGATTATATTGTCTGCATCTCAAATGGCACCCTATATAGTGCAGTACTACCCTGGTCAAAAGTAGTGCACTAGGCCTATATAGGGAATAGGGTTCAAATGGCACCCTATTCCCTATATAGTGCAGTACTACCCTGGTCAAAAGTAGTGCACTAGGCCTATATAGGGGAAAGGGTTCAATTTGAGATACAGCTATTCTTTCCCTGAACTTATTACCCCCCCCCCCCCCCCCCTTGCATTTACAATCAAAACAAACTAAAGACACTCAAATGTAGCTACCAAACCTGTATGCAAATTAATTAGCTGACAAATACATAAAAGTTCAGTGGTCGCCATAGTTTCTATTCTGAGTTATAACACATTCCACCTGCCGTTCATAGAGGCCTTCGCTTTTTTTTTTTTTTTAAAGGGCCACAAGAATATAGTCTTTGCCTAAATGGTACCCTATTCTTATAGGGAATAGGTTGCCATTTTGGGCTGAACCCTACATCCTATAGGTCGCATGGCAAAGATTTTGTACAACGATATAAAAGGGGGAATAGACCTTTCTCAAGGGTGCATCCATTCATCCCAACAACATAAAACTCCAAATCAAACTATACACATTAAAAAATGTCAAATCGATCACCAAAACATCAGATGCTTCTTCAGCAGGATGCAAAATGTATAAAACAAATTGCAGATAGAACAGACATGCATGTCTCACTCCCGGAATAGAAATCTGGGTATATTCTACATTTGTATAGATTTTTTGTTGTTGAATGTTTCACTCCACTGAATGAGTCCCAGGTGTACATGGCTTTCAGAGAATAAGCTACCCATGGTGCTCTCTCAGCACCACACCCCTAAAACCTTCCCCCGCTCATTCTTTTTGTTGTCATTATAGGGTACGTCCAAAACGCCATCTTACTCCCTATATAGTGCACTACATTTGCCCGGAGCCCTATGGGGGGGGACCCAAGAGCCCTATGGGGGGGGACCCAAGAGCCCTATGGGGGGGGGGGGGGGACCCGAGAGCCCTATGGGGGGGGGGGGGGACCCGGAGCCCTATGGGGGGGGGGGGACCCGGAGCCCTATGGGGGGGGGGGGGACCCGGAGCCCTATGGGGGGGGGGGGGGGACCCGGAGCCCTATGGGGGGGGGGGGGACCCGGAGCCCTATGGGGGGGGGGGGGACCCGGAGCCCTATGGGGGGGGAACCCGGAGCCCTATGGGGGGGGGAACCCGGAGCCCTATGGGGGGGGAACCCGGAGCCCTATGGGGGGGAACCCGGAGCCCTATGGGGGGGGAACCCGGAGCCCTATGGGGGGGGAACCCGGAGCCCTATGGGGTTCTGGTAAAAAAAGTAGTGCACTCTAGAGGAAATATGATGGCATTTAAAAACACATAAATATGAATTGTAGGAATCTGTCCTTACTACTGAATAGTGCTGGTTCCAGGTGTAAGGGTCAAAATAAGAATACTGGAAGAGATAGAGACCGGTACACTGTCCAATAAAGGACTACAATTATTCCCGTTTAGCCTCTGTTTTTGGATTTATTCCTCTTTCTCCCCTCGACAGTGCGTTGGTCTCCATCTCCTCCAGTCATTTCGGACACAGCTCTAGTTTTGACGAAGTTAGTCCGAGGTGGGTGGAGATTGATCGGGTAAAGCATTGGCTGCTCTCCCTGGGCGGAGTGGTGATGCCTCTCTCTACTCGATGAGCTTCTTTGCCTTGAAGAAGCGTCGCAGGTAGAAGACCTGCCAGGTGGCCAGGCCAATCAGACAGCACATAGAGAAGATGCTGAAGTACAGGACGCGTGTGTTGGTGGACTCTGGAAGAACAGAGTTAGAATTAAAGAAATATTATAGAAGTGACTTTTTTTGCTTTCTATTTTTCCAATTATATTCATTAGTATTTATTTGTAAACTGTATTGAGACTTTTGTTATACGCACTTTAAATAAATTGTGACTTGATAGATGCGTAAGTGAATGAGTGATGAACATTTTTTTTTTTTTTTTGTGTTGACAATGAGCTAAAACTAAGCATTTGTGGGCCAATACATAACTTGAGAAACGTAACAGCAAGTTCCACAAGAATCATGCATGTATTAACAAACAAATGGGAGGTTTGTGTTTAAATTTGAGTTGCACAATCCTTTACCAAGTTAGGATCAGGCTAGAATACATTGTGGTACTACTTTATCGCTCTTCTTACCGTTGGTATCCCTCATCTCCTCCTCTCTCCTCTTCATGTAGGCAAAGTCGTTGACGATGGACTCTGATAGGTCCTCCAGCCGCCTTAGCTCCACCTCCAGGGGCTTCAGCTTCTCCACCTTGGCGATCTGAGTGGACGAGAGAGCCGCCAATCAAAACAAATCTACCAACAATGCAACGCCACAATCCATCCCATGTCAGTAGGTGTTAACTGGATTTCTGATCTCTAGATGTTTGATGGACAGGAACAAATACAATCAATTGTTGTTGTTTTTTAAGTTTGAGAAATGTGAGTGGTCTTCCGTAGCTCAGTTGGTAGAGCATCGCTCTTACAATGCCAGGAGAGTCGGTTTGATTCCTGGGACCAACCATACCTAAATTGTATGCATGCATAACTGTAAATCACTTTGGATTAAAGTGTCTGTTAAAATGGCATATATTTGTGTTATATTATTCAATAGAAGCTTGGACTGTGCTGTGACCCAGTTTGTCCAGTTGGGGGCGCTCTTGAGCTGTGCAGCAGTAGTGCCAGACCGCAGCAGAGAACAGTTTGTGCTCCTGTTCATGTTGAACTAATGACAATCTGTCTGGTATGTAGAACGCTCTACGCTTCCTCCTGCTTTAGTTTAGCAAACGTATTGATTCCCGAGCAGAGAATCTGGTCCCACAAGCTACAAGCTACAACTTTAAAAAAGGGATAAGATCAGCAGATGTTGGAAACCTTTCCAAATCGTTTTGTTCTGAACAAACAGAACCATTATTATGTGTGTTCGGTTCCACTCTTCCGACCAGCAAAATAAAGTTCTGAACCGGTTCGAACCACAAAAAAAGTACTGGTCTATATCTTTCCTTTATGTTCCTTTTTAAACCTCTGCTATATGTATATATATATTATTATTTTTGTTTACATTTAGCTCGCCATTAAATTAGTGCTGATAGAGAAGCTTGCTGTGAAGTGGGTAAACAATTTAATCTGTATAGGAAAGTCCTTTAAGAGCAAATAGTATTTTAATCATAATGGAAGACAAACACACTGTGCTGCCAGTCAGTGCGAGGTGCAACTGATATTTTTAGGGGGTGGAGGAGGAGGAGGCTTGAAGCGCTGGACATCTTGTGATGACATGTATTATCTGAATTAGGCCCACAGAATTATACCTACAGAGGAACGGCTTCTATGGAGGAGCTTTGAACGTGTTTAAATGTCAGAGTTGGTTTAACGTTGGATCAGAGCAACCGTTAGCTCGCTCGCTAACAAGCTTCAGTGTTCAGAGCGGCACCAGAATTAAAAACACGTCCTACCTTTTTGTAGTTATTAAATCCAATGTGAAACGTGATAACTAGAGTATACTTAACTAGCATGAAAAAGTCAATCCATTATTCTCCAATTAAAAATATCTCCCTAATATCTGAATTACGCCGTCAGTATGCTACAGTAACCTAGGCTCCAGAGGGGGGGGGGGGGCTACAGTAACCTAGGCTCCAGAGGGGGGGGGGCTACAGTAACCTAGGCTCCAGAGGGGGGGAGGGGCTACAGTAACCTAGGCTCCAGAGGGGGGGAGGGGCTACAGTAACCTAGGCTCCAGAGGGGGGGGGGCTACAGTAACCTAGGCTCCAGAGGGGGGGGGGCTACAGTAACCTAGGCTCCAGAGGGGGGGGGGCTACAGTAACCTAGGCTCCAGAGGGGGGGAGGGCTACAGTAACCTAGGCTCCAGAGGGGGGGGGGGGCTACAGTAACCTAGGCTCCAGAGGGGGGGAGGGCTACAGTAACCTAGGCTCCAGAGGGGGGGGGGGGCTACAGTAACCTAGGCTCCAGAGGGGGGGAGGGCTACAGTAACCTAGGCTCCAGAGGGGGGGGGGGCTACAGTAACCTAGGCTCCAGAGGGGGGGAGGGCTACAGTAACCTAGGCTCCAGAGGGGGGGAGGGGCTACAGTAACCTAGGCTCCAGAGGGGGGGAGGGCTACAGTAACCTAGGCTCCAGAGGGGGGGAGGGCTACAGTAACCTAGGCTCCAGAGGGGGGGAGGGCTACAGTAACCTAGGCTCCAGAGGGGGGGAGGGCTACAGTAACCTAGGCTCCAGAGGGGGGGAGGGGCTACAGTAACCGAGGCTCCAGAGGGGGGGGGGGGGGGCTACAGTAACCTAGGCTCCAGAGGGGGGGGACAGACTACAGTAACCTAGGCTCCGGGGGGGGGGGGGGGGCTACAGTAACCGAGGCTCCAGGGGGGGGGGGGGGGCTACAGTAACCTAGGCTCCAGAGGGGGGGGGACGACTACAGTAACCTAGGCTCCAGAGGGGGGGGACGGACTACAGTAACCGAGGCTCCAGAGGGGGGGGGGGGGGGGGGGGGCAACAGTAACCTAGGCTCCAGAGGGGACGGACGGACTACAGTAACCTAGGCTCCAGAAGGGACGGACGGACTACAGTAACCGAGGCTCCAGAGGGGGGGGGACGGACTACAGTAACCGAGGCTCCAGAGGGGGGGGGGGGACTACAGTAACCGAGGCTCCAGAGGGGGGGGGGGGGGCTACAGTAACCTAGGCTCCAGAGGGGGGGGGGGGGGCTACAGTAACCGAGGCTCCAGAGGGGGGGGGTGGGCTACAGTAACCTAGGCTCCAGAGGGGGGGGGGGGCTACAGTAACCGAGGCTCCAGAGGGGGGGGGGGGGCTACAGTAACCGAGGCTCCAGAGGGGGGGGGGGGACTACAGTAACCGAGGCTCCAGAGGGGGGGGGGGGACTACAGTAACCGAGGCTCCAGAGGGGGGGGGGCTACAGTAACCTAGGCTCCAGAGGGGGGGAGGGCTACAGTAACCTAGGCTCCAGAGGGGGGGGAGGGGCTACAGTAACCGAGGCTCCAGAGGGGGGGGGGGCGCTACAGTAACCTAGGCTCCAGAGGGGGGGGACGGACTACAGTAACCTAGGCTCCAGGGGGGGGGGGGGGCTACAGTAACCTAGGCTCCAGAGGGGGGGGGGGGACTACAGTAACCTAGGCTCCAGAGGGGGGGGACGGACTACAGTAACCGAGGCTCCAGAGGGGGGGGGGGGGGGGGGGGGCTACAGTAACCTAGGCTCCAGAGGGGGGGCTACAGTAACCTAGGCTCCAGAGGGGGGGGGGGGGGTCTACAGTAACCTAGGCTCCAGAGGGGGGGGGGGGGCTACAGTAACCTAGGCTCCAGAGGGGGGGGGGGGGGGGGGGCTACAGTAACCTAGGCTCCAGAGGGGGGGGGGGCTACAGTAACCTAGGCTCCAGAGGGGGGGGGGGGCTACAGTAACCGAGGCTCCAGAGGGGGGGCCTACAGTAACCGATGCTCCAGAGGGGGGGGGGGGCTACAGCAACCGAGGCTCCAGAGGGGGGGGGGCTACAGTAACCTAGGCTCCAGAGGGGGGGGGGGGGGGGGCTACAGTAACCTAGGCTCCAGAGGGGGGGGGGGGGGGCTACAGTAACCGAGGCTCCAGAGGGGGGGGGGGGCGGCTACAGTAACCTAGGCTCCAGAGGGGGGGGGGGGGGCTACAGTAACCGAGGCTCCAGAGGGGGGGGCTACAGTAACCTAGGCTCCAGATGGGGGGGGGGGGGGGGCTACAGTAACCTATGCTCCAGAGGGGGGGGGGGGGGTCTACAGTAACCTAGGCTCCAGAGGGGGGGGGGGGGGGCTACAGTAACCTATGCTCCAGAGGGGGGGGGGGGGGGGGGGGCGGCGGCTACAGTAACCTAGGCTCCAGAGGGGGGGGGGGGGGGGGGGGGGGGGCTACAGTAACCTAGGCTCCAGAGGGGGGGGGGGGGCTACAGTAACTGAGGCTCCAGAGGGGGGGGCTACAGTAACCGAGGCTCCAGAGGGGGGGGGGCTACAGTAACCTAGGCTCCAGAGGGGGGGGGCTACAGTAACCGAGGCTCCAGAGGGGGGGGGACGGACTACAGTAACCGAGGCTCCAGAGGGGGGGCTACAGTAACCTAGGCTCCAGAGGGGGGGGGGGGGGCTACAGTAACCTAGGCTCCAGAGGGTGGGGGGGGGGCTACAGTAACCTATGCTCCAGAGGGGGGGGGGGGGGGGGGCTACAGTAACCTAGGCTCCAGGGGGGGGGGGGGGGGCTACAGTAACCTAGGCTCCAGAGGGGGGGGACGGACTACAGTAACCGAGGCTCCAGAGGGGGGGGGACGGACTACAGTAACCGAGGCTCCAGAGGGGGGGGGACGGACTACAGTAACCTAGGCTCCAGAGGGGGGGGGGGGGGGGCTACAGTAACCGAGGCTCCAGAGGGGGGGGACGGACTACAGTAACCGAGGCTCCAGAGGGGGGGGGGGCTACAGTAACCGAGGCTCCAGAGGGGGGGGGGGGGGGGGGCTACAGTAACCTAGGTTCCAGAGGGGGGGGGGGGGGGCTACAGTAACCTAGGCTCCAGATGGGGGGGGGGGCTACAGTAACCTATGCTCCAGAGGGGGGGGGGGGCGGCTACAGTAACCTAGGCTCCAGAGGGGGGGGGGGGCTACAGTAACCTAGGCTCCAGATGGGGGGGGCGGCTACAGTAACCTATGCTCCAGAGGGGGGGGGGGGCAGTAGCCTACACATGGACATGCAAAGATTTCCAGCTGGCAGGCAGACACTGAAATAACTTTGAGTGACAAAGAGTGAGGGCTTTGTATAGGCGCTTTGTTGCAATTTATGTGGTACTGGTGAAAAATAACATTGTTAACAGGTTCCAATGCTTTTAAAATAACGGTTCAGATCATTTTGTTTTTTTCCGGTTTTCGGTTCTGTTCCCTGAAACGGTTCCAACCCTTGCTGATAGGGACAGCATAGAAAATCAGGAAAACATGATTTTGGCTGGGGGATAGATCTGTTTCAGAGGCCAATGTCAGGAAAACATGATTTTGGCTGGGGGATAGATCTGTTTCAGAGGCCAATGTCAGGAAAACATGATTTTGGCTGGGGGATAGATCTGTTTCAGAGGCCAATGTCAGGAAAACATGAATCCCTGATTCATCAAAATCTCCCAACTCAATTAAATCAGGGGGGGGCATTCGTTAAAAAGGGAAGTGAAATCAAAATGTCAGAGGGGGGGGGGGGGGTATGCAGATAGCTGTCACAGTAGCAAGACATTGCGTTGGCTAAAGACAAGAGAGATTTTAGCCAACTTTCATTTCCCACTTTCCTCGCCAATGACGTTCTATTCGAATACCACACACTCACACAGTGACGTTACGTACCTCAGCATGTTGCACTGTACAGTACTCACCCACACAGGCATGTTGCACTGTACAGTACTCACCCGCACAGGCATGTTGCACTGTACAGTACTCACCCGCACAGGCATGTTGTACTGTACAGTACTCACCCGCACAGGCATGTTGCACTGTACAGTACTCACCCACACAGGCATGTTGCACTGTACAGTACTCACCCACACAGGCATGTTGCACTGTACAGTACTCACCCACACAGGCATGTTGCACTGTACAGTACTCATCCACACAGGCATGTTGCACTGTACAGTACTCACCCACACAGGCATGTTGCACTGTACAGTACTCACCCACACAGGCATGTTGCACTGTACAGTACTCACCCACACAGGCATGTTGCACTGTACAGTACTCACCCACACAGGCATGTTGTACTGTACAGTACTCACCCACACAGGCATGTTGTACTGTACAGTACTCACCCACACAGGCATGTTGCACTGTACAGTACTCACCCACACAGGCATGTTGTACTGTACAGTACTCACCCACACAGGCATGTTGTACTGTACAGTACTCACCCACACAGGCATGTTGTACTGTACAGTACTCACCCACACAGGCATGTTGCACTGTACAGTACTCACCCACACAGGCATGTTGCACTGTACAGTACTCACCCACACAGGCATGTTGTACTGTACAGTACTCACCCACACAGGCATGTTGTACTGTACAGTACTCACTCACACAGGCATGTTGTACTGTACAGTACTCACTCACAGGCATGTTGTACTGTACAGTACACACCCACACAGGCATGTTGTACTGTACAGTACTCACCCACACAGGCATGCTGTACAGTACTCATCCACACAGGCATGCCCACACTAACACAGACACCAGTAGCTGGCCTAGTCCTCCATCCCCACTCATGAGCCTCGAGCTCAAATCAGTATTCAATTCTCAATACAACCCTAGATATGATAACACACACACACACACACACACAGGGTACCAGTAGCTAGTCCAGCACACACATTGTGTGATACCCAAATTACACTCCCTCTGCTGTTTCCTGAAGTCCACGATCACTGTATAGGGAATACAGTACAGGGAATACAGTAAAGGGAATACAGTACAGGGAATACAGTGATCGCATAGGGAATACAGTACAGGGAATACAGTAAAGGGAATACAGTGATCGCATAGGGAATACAGTATAGGGAATACAGTGATTGTATAGGGAATATAGTACAGGGAATACAGTGATCGTATAGGGAATATAGTACAGGGAATACAGTGATCGTATAGGGAATACAGTGATCGTATAGGGAATACAGTGATCGTATAGGGAATACAGTGATCGTATAGGGAATACAGTGATCGTATAGGGAATACAGTATAGGGAATACAGTGATCGCATAGGGAATACAGTGATCGTATAGGGAATACAGTGATCGTACAGGGAATACAGTAGAGGGAATACAGTGATCGCACAGGGAATACAGTATAGGGAATACAGCGATCGTATAGGGAATACAGTATAGGGAATACAGCGATCGTATAGGGAATACAGTATAGGGAATACAACGATCGTATAGGGAATACAGTATAGGGAATACAGCGATCGTATAGGGAATACAGCGATCGTACAGGGAATACAGTGATCGTATAGGGAATATAGTACAGGGAATACAGTGATCGTATAGGGAATACAGTGATCGTATAGGGAATACAGTGATCGCATAGGGAATACAGTATAGGGAATACAGCGATCGCATAGGGAATACAGTATAGGGAATACAGCGATCGCATAGGGAATACAGTATAGGGAATACAGCGATCGTATAGGGAATACAGTATAGGGAATACAGCGATCGTATAGGGAATACAGTATAGGGAATACAGTATAGGGAATACAGTATAGGGAATACAGCGATCGTATAGGGAATACAGTATAGGGAATACAGCGATCGTATAGGGAATACAGCGATCGTATAGGGAATACAGCGATCGTATAGGGAATACAGCGATCGTATAGGGAATACAGCGATCGTATAGGGAATACAGCGATCGTATAGGGAATACAGCGATCGTATAGGGAATACAGCGATCGTATAGGGAATACAGTGATCGTGAACTCCAGGAAACAGCAGAGGGAGCGCCCCTCCAAACATTTTGGTCAAATGAAAGGCTTCGTCTCTACTCACCTCCTCGTAGTTCTTGGCCTCCACTCCGTGCTTCATGTCCAGATTAACCAGCTGGTCTGGGACTCTCCCAGTTCCTGGGTGACAGAAGATACACCTCATTCAGTACATTTCCATGCAGGACTTTAACTCAGCTCATTCAACAACAGCAAGCAATAACACACAGCAAGCAATAACACACTCGTTCCAGTCACATGGAGTGCGTTCAGCAGGACGCAATGTTTCTTTTCACTCCGATAGACATTTTCAACATATCCCATTTCTATCTGCAATGTTCAGCTACTGTAGACACTTTCCCAATCCTCTGGTTTCTTGCACTTCACATTTCCCAAAATAATAGATCTCACGTCATATACAGTGTCAACGTTGATGATCACTGTGTTAGAATGTACAAGTTATAAGACGACACGGTGTCATACTCTGGGGTCGTTCTGTACACAATGAGCCTGTTTGTCGTGTCACACGCCTCCTGAATCCTCTCAGGTCTCCTTTCTATGGGCACCGAAGATCTGTTTCCCTGAATTACATGTGAAAGCCTAACACTGTAATATCAGATTTTATAACTTAGCTAGTCATGTTGGCAATAGAACAAGCTTTCAAATGATGCCCACCTGACCCAGATTGTGACTTATAATGGTTTGTTTTTGGATTGCCTAAACAACAGGTGTGGGGATGCTGGGATGTGTCCCACCAAAACAAAAAGTGTGCTCGCTCTAGTTCCTCAACAACTCAGCTAGGAAAGCTCAAAATAAGCAACGTATAGTTGAAGACTCTTCTTTGAGTCATAAAAGTGCATTAAAATGACTTAGAAACTGTGTACACTTTGGAGAGGTGTGAGGCAACCAGTTAGTCCTCTAACTCACTCAAACCGTGTCAAACCGTGTCATTTTTTTTTTTGTCTTATGTTGCACTTACTCCACATTTCCCAGAAATATTATTTAGTTACTGAGTGTATCCAGAGTATTTTCAGATTTCGTTATCAACAAATGCTGTGAAAAGTACAGTAAATGTAAAATGCACATAAAAATCAACAGTGTAACGTTTGCTTTCAGTCTTGTCAGGTGAACTGACAAGACATTTGGGTAAATCATTTTCCCATAATATCCTAAATGTTCCCTTTTCAATTCCTACCATGGTTATGTATTTTCAGATTTCTTCCATAAGAAACATTTCAATTCCCCAGAGTGTAATGGGTTAAGAGTTGAAACTGCAGTGTTCCTTGGGGGGGAGGGGGGGGGTCTCAGAACCCAGAACCAAATGTAGCAATGTGCTGGCCAGCCTATAGATGTGGTAGAGAGGTCAATGGAACACAGACCGTAGGAGGAGACAGAAGGACGCCGGATTGGTGCACAATCAACAAATATGATCAAACAAAATTGATATTTATCAAATCTGTCATGATTTATGCATTGTAAAAGGCCCCCAATGTGGTTACTAAAGTCCGATTTGGTTATATTTGGTTGTTTTCTCTGCATAACATTTACAACTAGTACCTTTTTTTTAGGTTAATAAGAAGTGACTGCTAAATGCTAACTCCCATTCATATAAGCTGGTTAGCATAGCTAGCATTCAGAAATCGATGGTGGAGGTCAGTCGTTTTTTTTGTTTACTGTAATACAGTTGATTGGTAACGATGACATGAGCATGTATTGGGGGGGGGGGGGGGGGGGTTGACATCTATACAAGCATTATACTCTTGATTTTTTATCTCAACATAGTGTGGAATACACATATAAACAACAGCCTAAATGTAGGCTAATTTTGCAGGGGGGCAATGAGGAGATTCGAGATCTTTCCCACACGCTTTTCCATGGCATTTCCATTGTTTGGGTCAAGTTCCATTGTCTTCTTAACCGCATCTAAGGCCTGAAATCTAGAACCTGTTTTGCTAACATTTCCCCTCATGTACAGTGCATTCAGAAAGTACAGACCCCTTTGACTTTTTCCACATTTTGTTACGTTACAGCCTTATTCTAAAATGTATTAAATTGTTTTTTCCCCCCTCATCAATCTACACACAATACCCTATAAATGATGAAGCAAAAACAGGTTAAATATCACATATACATAATTATTCAGACCCTTTACTCAGTACTTTGTTGAAGCGCCTTTGGCAGCGATTACAGCCTTGAGTCTTCTTGGGTATGACGCTACTACCTTGGCAGACCTGTATTTGGAGAGTTTCTCCCACTCTTCTCTGCAGATCCTCTCAAGCTCTGTCAGCTGCACAGCTATTTTCAGGTCTCTCCAGACATGTTCAATCGGGTTCAAGTCCGGGCTCTGGCTGGGCCACAACGACATTCAGAGACCTGTCCCGAAGCCACTCCTGCATTGTCTTGGCTGTTTGCTTAGGGTTGTTGACCTGTTGGAAGGTGAACCTGCCCCAGTCTGAGGTCCTGAGCACTCTGGAGCAGGTTTTCATCAAGGATCTCTCTGTACTTTGCTCTGTACATCTTTCCCTCGATCCTGACTAGTCTCCCAGTCCCTGCTGCTGAAAAACATCCCCACAGCATGATGCTGCCACCACCATGCTTCACCGTAGGGATGGTGCCAGGTTTCCTCCAAATGTGACACATGGCATTCAGGCCAAAGAGTTCAATCTTAGTTTTATCAGACCAGAGAATCTTGTTTCTCATGGTCTGAGAGTCTTTAGCTGCCTTTTGACAAACTCCAAGCGGGCTGTCATGTGCCTTTTACTGAGGAGTGGCTTCCGTCTGGCCACTCGACCATAAAGGCCTGATTTTTGGAGTGCTGCAGAGATGGTTGTCCTTCTGGAAGGTTCTCCCATCTCCACAGAGGAACTCTGGAGCTCCGTCAGAGGGACCATCGGGTTCTTGGTCACCTCCCTGACCAAGGCCCTTCTCCCCCGATTGCTCAGTTTGGCCATGCGGCCAGCTCTAGGAAGAGTCTTGGTGGTTCCAAACTTCTTCCATTTAAGAATGATGGAGGCCACTGTGTTCTTGGGCACCTTCAATGCTGCAGAAATGTTTTGGTACCCTTCCCCAGATCTGTGCCTCGACACAATCCTGTCTCGGAGCTCTACGGACAATTCCTTCCACCTCATGGCTTGTTTCTTTGCTGTGACATACACTGTCAACTGTGGGACCTTGTATAGACAGGTGTGTGCCTTTCCAAATCATGTCCAAATCAATTGAATTTACCACAGGTGGACTCCAATCAAGTTGTAGAAACATCTCAAGGATGATCAATGGAAACAGGATGCACCTGAGCTCAATGTTGAGTCTCATAGCAAAGGGTCTGAATACTTATGTAAATAAGCTATTTATTTTTTGTATATATTTGCAAAAAATGTATAAAAAAATAACTGTTTTCGCTTTGTCATTATGGGATATTGATAAGGGAAAAAATATTTAATCCATTTTAGAATAATTTTGAAACAGTCAAGGGGTCTGAATACTTTCCCGAATGCACTGTACTTCATGTAATGGTTAGCATTACAAAGAGTGGCAAGGAGTGGAATGATAACTCAGACTGGTATTCAGGCTAGCTACTCATTTGTTAACAATCTGTCACAAGACACTACTTGTGGATGGCGTAATGCAGTTAGACTATCAATTACATTGAGCAGAGCCTGCTCTTTGCAAACATCTATGTTAAGAAGTACCATCACTTTCTGTACCACAGAAGAACAACTATACACATTATGTATGTCCCAAATGCCACCCCATTTAGGGCACTACTTTTCTCAAAGGCCTCTGGTCAAAAGTAGTGCACTTAAATAGGGAGCCATTTTGGGACGTAGATTAACTTACCCATTGGGGACTTGCTCTCAAAGCACACTTCAAACATGTCATAATCTTCTGTTGTGAAGGCAAACTTCCCTTTCGTTGCATCTTCCTTCGAGTAGAGGATGTGTCCTGATGAGTCTGTGATCTAAAAACAGGTGACAATAACAAAATGACATAAAAAGGTAGAGATACATCACGTTATGACAGCTGCTGCATCATGGCAGTCGCTATGGGCAATGTTGTGTTTACTTAATTACGTGTAATGTAAACTCACACACAAAATCTGCTAACTTTGTCAATAGGCAAATGATAGACATATTCTAATCCTGCGTTCCCTTTGCTGACATCCACATGATAAATCTACAACATGCTAACATAGCTAGCCTAGCTAGTAGGTTACACGTATCACAGAGTGGATGGGGGGAGCTAAGACTGACGTGTAACATCCTGAATGAATGTTCACCAACTCAACTGAAACTAAACATTAAATTGGGTTAGCAACACAATAACAGTTAGCTCTGATCTGCAATTTTCAATTCCTTTACACATGTAATACTTCATGAACTTGGTTTGAGAAATGTACAATTCTGCTATTTATGTCAAAATCATTTCACAGGGCAAAAACCAGGAAGGATCTGTCACAGGCCCAACCAGGCTAAAGTTAGCTAGCAAGCTAACCATAGCTAGCTACAAACTAACAGCAGCTGTGAACAAGACATTGAGCTAACGAGCCGTTATTGGAAGCAAATGCACATAGATAACTCGCTGAGTTATCATATCCACGTATTGCATTCCGTTGTGATAACGTTACTTCTCATCGGGAAATGATATGACCAAACTACGTTTGGGCCTTCACTGCTAACAGTTAGCAGCTAACTAGCTTAGCCGAGCAACGTCGGTATTGCCAACATCATCAAACTCACCTTCAGGTTGGTTTTGGTGTTGGACTCGTCGTTGATGTCATACTCCCCCGTGACGAGCACGTCTTTGTGGATCTCTTCCCGAAGACATTTCCTTGAATTTACAGGTAGAAAGAAAGAAATCGAAAATACCGATTCAATGAGAACAGGTAAAAGCAGTAGGGCAGCGAACCGAGCCATGGCTACAAGCCGAATAAAACACGAGCAACAGCTAGGTAACTGAAACTCCGCTAAAGAACTCAAATTCTCCATAGCGCCGCAGCTGTCAAGGAGGGCTGTTGACAGTTTGGTCTGATAGATGGATAAATAGATAGATAAGAGTCCATAATAAAGCGCCTGTAAAATCATATCTATCTATTATAATTTGGGGGTGGGGGTGCTTATATTTGTCAAGTGTTTTGGCATATCCAAACTCTCCTTGAAACACCTGCAGTGGAGTGGGATCACAGCCCAGGTCACCATTGTACAGCAATTATGTTTAGTGCCTTGGTTTAGTGCCTTGCTCAAGGTCACAGTCGGCTCCGGTATTCAAACTAGCAACCTTTCGAATATTGGCCCAATGCTCTAACCTCTAGGCTACCTGCCACCCTTTATCTAGATATACCTGTATTGGTCTCATTTGAAAATGTATTTTATCACTCTTCTGACAGTAGCTACGTGGTCCTACCAGTTAAGTGAAGAATGTTTGGTGAAAAGTAGCATTTCATTTGATTACATAATGACCTAACAAACCAGAGGGTACAGTAAGTGGTTAATCCTCAACAGCATTACACAACAGACCATATCACATTCACAGTTACTGGGTATTCTGAAGATCCCCCAAAGCTATTATTTTGTTGTCAGCAGCGGCTCAGGGATTACACAATTAGGATTGATGGAGCTGTCCGGTTTCCAGGGAAACCTCCGCTTCCGGATCCCCTAGAGAAGACCCAGCACTCCAGTCGGCCCGCTAAGAGCAGAGGCTGTCACTGAGTGAACACTAATTATTGGACAGATAAAGCTGTGTCTCCCACTGGTCTTACTGCTGTATGTCAATTCACCCCTCTGAATATGTCACTCTCACTGCCACTATTCTGAATTGCCATTACCCCTAAGTTTGATGGTATTTAACCTCTATTTATCCAGGTCTCACTGATTAAGATCAGATCTATTTTACCACAAGAGAGGCCTGATATTCTGCTGTCAAAATTCCCTACATGAAATTGCAGTGACCTGCCATTTCCACCAAAGACAAAGTAAAGCTACTGACCTTCCATTTCTACCAGAGCCATAGATAAAGCTACTGGCCAGCCTCTGTAGAGCCATACAGTAGATAAAGCTACTGACCTGCCTCTATAGAGCCATAGATAAAGCTACTGATCTGCCTCCATAGAGCCATAGATAAAGCTACTGATCTGCCTCTGTAGAGCCATAAAGCTACTGACCTGCCTCTATAGAGCCATAGGTAAAGCTACTGATCTGCCTCTATAGAGCCATATATAAAGCTACTGACCTGCCTCTATAGAGCCATAGATAAAGCTACTGGCCTGCCTCTGTAGAGCCATAGATAAAGCTACTGATCTGCCTCTATAGAGCCATAGATAAACTACTGACCTGCCTCTATAGAGCCATAGATAAAGCTACTGGCCTGCCTCTGTAGAGCCATATATAAAGCTACTGACCTGCTTCAATGGAGCCATAAAGCTACTGGCCTGCCTCTGTAGAGCCATACAGTAAAGCTACCGCCCTGCCTCTATAGAGCCATAGATAAAGCTACTGACCTGCCTCTATAGAGCCATAGATAAAGCTACTGATCTGCCTCTGTAGAGCCATAGATAAAGCTACTGATCTGCCTCTATAGAGCCATAGATAAAGCTACTAACCTGCCTCTTTAGAGCCATAGATAAAGCTACTGATCTGCCTCTATAGAGCCATAGATAAAGCTACTGACCTGCCTCTATAGAGCCATAGATAAAGCTACTGACCTGCCTCTATAGAGCCATAGATAAAGTTACTGACCTGCCTCTATAGAGCAATAGATAAAGCTACTGGCCTGCCTCTGTAGAGCCACACAGTAGATAAAGCTACAGGCCTGCCTCTATAGAGCCATAGATAAAGCTACTGACCTGCCTCTATAGAGCCATAGATAAAGCTACTGATCTGCCTCCATAGAGTCATAGATAAAGCTACTGACCTGCCTCTGTAGAGCCATAGATAAAGCTACTGATCTGCCTCTATAGAGCCATAGATAAAGCTACTAACCTGCCTCTTTAGAGCCATATATAAAGCTACTGATCTGCCTCTATAGAGCCATAGATAAAGCTACTGACCTGCCTCTATAGAGCCATAGATAAAGCTACTGACCTGCCTCTATAGAGCCATAGATAAAGCTACTGGCCTGCCTCTGTAGAGCCATATATAAAGCTACTGACCTGCTTCTATGGAGGCATTGATAAAGCTACTGGCCTGCCTCTGTAGAGCCATACAGTAAAGCTATTGACCTGCCTCTATAGAGCCATAGATAAAGCTACTGACCTGTCTCTATAGAGCCATAGATAAAGCTACTGGCCTGCCTCTATAGAGTCATTGATAAAGCTACTGACCTGCCTCTATGGAGCCATAGATAAAGCTACTGGCCTGCCTCTGTAGAGCCATACAGTAGATAAAGCTACAGGCCTGCCTCTATAGAGCCATAGATAAAGCTACTGACCTGCCTCCATAGAGCCATAGATAAAGCTACTGGCCTGCCTCTATAGAGCCATAGATAAAGCTACTGACCTGCCTCTATAGAGCCATAAAGCTACTGACCTGCCTCTAAAGAGGCATAGGTAAAGCTACTGATCTGCCTCTATAGAGCCATATATAAAGCTACTGACCTGCCTCTATAGAGCCATAGATAAAGCTACTGGCCTGCCTCTGTAGAGCCATAGATAAAGCTACTGATCTGCCTCTATAGAGCCATAGATAAAGCTACTAACCTGCCTCTGTAGAGCCATAGATAAAGCTACTGGCCTTCCTCTATAGAGCCATAGATAAACTACTGACCTGCCTCTATAGAGCCATAAAGCTACTGACCTGCCTCTAAAGAGGCATAGGTAAAGCTACTGATCTGCCTCTATAGAGCCATATATAAAGCTACTGACCTGCCTCTATAGAGCCATAGATAAAGCTACTGGCCTGCCTCTGTAGAGCCATAGATAAAGCTACTGGCCTTCCTCTATAGAGCCATAGATAAACTACTGACCTGCCTCTATAGAGCCATAGATAAAGCTACTGACCTGCCTCTATAGAGCCATAGATAAAGCTACTGACCTGCCTCTATAGAGCCATAGATAAAGCTACTGGCCTGCCTCTGTAGAGCCATATATAAAGCTACTGACCTGCTTCTATGGAGGCATTGATAAAGCTACTGGCCTGCCTCTGTAGAGCCATACAGTAAAGCTATTGACCTGCCTCTATAGAGCCATAGATAAAGCTACTGACCTGTCTCTATAGAGCCATAGATAAAGCTACTGGCCTGCCTCTATAGAGTCATTGATAAAGCTACTGACCTGCCTCTATGGAGCCATAGATAAAGCTACTGGCCTGCCTCTGTAGAGCCATACAGTAGATAAAGCTACAGGCCTGCCTCTATAGAGCCATAGATAAAGCTACTGACCTGCCTCCATAGAGCCATAGATAAAGCTACTGGCCTGCCTCTATAGAGCCATAGATAAAGCTACTGACCTGCCTCTATAGAGCCATAAAGCTACTGACCTGCCTCTAAAGAGGCATAGGTAAAGCTACTGATCTGCCTCTATAGAGCCATATATAAAGCTACTGACCTGCCTCTATAGAGCCATAGATAAAGCTACTGGCCTGCCTCTGTAGAGCCATAGATAAAGCTACTGATCTGCCTCTATAGAGCCATAGATAAAGCTACTAACCTGCCTCTGTAGAGCCATAGATAAAGCTACTGGCCTTCCTCTATAGAGCCATAGATAAACTACTGACCTGCCTCTATAGAGCCATAAAGCTACTGACCTGCCTCTAAAGAGGCATAGGTAAAGCTACTGATCTGCCTCTATAGAGCCATATATAAAGCTACTGACCTGCCTCTATAGAGCCATAGATAAAGCTACTGGCCTGCCTCTGTAGAGCCATAGATAAAGCTACTGATCTGCCTCTATAGAGCCATAGATAAAGCTACTAATGTTAGTGGAATTAAATCATTCCTCTAATGTACTCATTAATTAAATTCAATCTGTCTATTTATAAGAATTTGTAAGATACTTATTAACATAAAATAGACAGGATACAGTCTTATTAAAATTAGATAATAGGGTTTATTCTCGGAGCAAGCTCCCATTTGATCATAAACACAGATTTATATACAAGATATGACGTCATAGGTTACAGAATGAGTCTCATTGTCCTGACAAATAGAAAACAGGTTCAAAAGTTCATTTTAACCTCACAGGGCACTCACATGAAACACCATATAATCATTTATCCTGAAGGCTCACTATAATTGATTACCACTTTAGCAGACAACTCAAGATAATGGAAGACCTAAAAAGTTTATCTAAACACCTCAGGGCTAAGTTGGGTCAGTTCAACCATAGTTTAACGACCCTTTCTGCTTATTTTATGACCCACAACACAAATCTCTTTTCACCAGGCATGCAGAGTTCAATTTGTTATAGTTTTATCTAAAGCTAGAATTTGTTTTAACTATTTATTAACAAAATTCCTAACAATCCACCTTAAATAACAAAACAATTCATAGCTACATATCAAATATCATATAGAAACATAAATGTTATACAAGAATAAAACCACATAAATACATGTATTTACACTCCATCAACATCAATGATTGTTCTAACCTTCATCAGAAACATAACTCTATATTTAGGATTTTCGTTACAATCTTCATTAAAGAAACAGTCTATACATTGAAACTTGTAACCGTCTAAATTCTCTAAACGTCAAATACAGTTTCATCCAATCTCGGTTCCTCATAATTAAAAGATCCGGAATCGTTCTCCACTAGATCCGGCCCCATACATTCATCCTTCCACTGGTCAGAGCTTAGAATTGATCCGTACTTCATCATCTGTTGTGTCATCGATTTCTCCAGAATCCTGGAAATGAGAACTTTCACACACGGAATCAAACCACATCCGCACAAAACTAATACAGTCACACAGGTGAAGGTAGCCCATAACACAGTAATCATGACATTTTTCCATTTCCCAAACATACTGTTAAACCAATTAGTCAGAGAAGTATCCACCCCTGAGGTCACTGCCAACTCGTGAGCTAGGGTGGTTAAACCTGCCAAGGCCTTGGTCACTGATCCATCCGGAGCTGTGTTACTTGGGATAAACGTACAGCACATCGACCCGAATAACACACAAACCCCACCCTTTTCTGCCTATAACATATCTAACGCGATTCTATTCTATTCTGCCAAGCCATTCATTACATCTCTGGTATAATTGATCTAGTCCACATTCTTATTGAGAGTGGACCACTTAGAAAATACTTAACTCTAATCCTGCTAAGATCTAATTCCTCGCTTTGAATTGGATCTGAGTAAGGGTAAAGAGCATGCCTAACTGCACTAGTGCACAACTACCGTTCCAATTGGTAGGCAGGTTAGGTCACAGCTTCATACCTCCACACTCTAAACCTTTTCATCTGCCAGTCAGGTCCCTCATTGTCTTCTCGGTTGTAACATTCTCAGTCCTATTGCATGTACTGACTCCCCCTACTTCCCATCCGTGTGTTATGTAGCGATCCATAAAATCCTGTCACTGTGAAAGAGAAAATCTGGATGTAATCGGCACCTGGGGACACATATCACAGATCAATGCAACTGTCATAGTTCAGCT
Source organism: Salvelinus namaycush (assembly GCF_016432855.1). NCBI lineage: Eukaryota > Metazoa > Chordata > Actinopteri > Salmoniformes > Salmonidae > Salvelinus > Salvelinus namaycush. Next base: position 36,268,651 of record NC_052335.1, read on the forward strand.
TCCTGCCCTCTTGAACCGCTTTATCATACAGGCCATTCCATGGGTGTAGCAATTCCATCAAATGGAAAGGAAATGGTTATGAACTGAGGTTTTGCTGAGGCATGCCTAACCATAGGTTAGAATCCCATAACAGTTTCCACCTCAATCACTTCCTTAAAATCTTTCATCTGAACCATCCACATCGGCCTTGGCTCTGGACAACTCTACGGTCAGTATCTGCTTTGTCTGGGGCTCTGCTTGTATTCTGGCTGACTATCATCTGCTCTAACTTCTCGTATTCGGAATGGCACTAGGTTGTCAACTGAAACCCTTACTTTCACTACTCTTCATCTTCCATACTGGGTATGTAGATTTATGTAGCCCTCATGATGTGAGCTATAACCTGTTTCCATGAACTACACAGGGACTTTCATAGATGTCTTCCACAATGGCTGCTCTTAGTCCTAAACTGCCAAGGAGTCAGAGGCCCCATTTGGTCTACATAGAACTCCACTGAGACTTCCTTCCCAATCCCACTCTCACTTCCTGTTTATCCAAATCAAGTGATCTCTTATGCTTGGTTAATACAAAATCCTCATTGTCTAACTATGTGTCAATATTACCCTCTGGCCTTCTTGGGGTTCATGGTGTATCAGAAATATGGCTCCCACAACCAGACAGCTCAGGATGGACCGCCCACCTATAAAGCCCCACCCTCTCCCAGAGAAAACATCATCAGCAAGAAGCCAGACACACTTTCACTTCTATGAACAAACACAGGAATGGAATGACGGGAAAAGGAAATCTTAATCCGAGAGATGGCCCCCGGAATTCTGTTAATTCCAGTTCTCCTCTCGGACACTGTGCTTGTTCGACAGTGTCAATGTGTCTTACCCTCCCGCAGTGTGATATGAATCCGGGTAGCTCTTTCAGCTAGCTGTTACCAGGAGTCTTGGTATGGTCCCCCCAACAGGCCTCAGGGACTGGATTGAGTGACTTCACCTGTAATTCACCTGTAGTGCATAAAATCTTGGACATACAGGTTTGGTTAAACAAACAACCTTTTCATGTAATTAACAATACTTCTTTCTATTTCTATATCTGCTTGTTTAGCTAGATTTTTTTATTTATTAGTTTATCATCCAATAGGCCACATCCTATCCTAGACCACAACTTACCCATCCCCCCTTTGTTACCTGGCTCTGCCAGGTAACAACCTTGCCTAACCTAACCAATGACTTAGGTAAAATTAGTTTAAATTATCCTTATGTTTGACATTATCATGTAGGAACGCCCCTTTCATTCGCCGCATGTCCAATTCTCCCTTGGGCGTCCATTCATATCTATCCTTTTCCAATTCTCTGTCAAGTGACTTATCTACTTTAAAAGGTATCTGTGCTGCTTATATATGTTCTTAAATATATATATATTTATTGATTTAAACCGTATCCCTCTTCTCACCTATCTTATTTCACAGCCTACGTTGCTCATGTCCTGGTTCCCCCCTCTCCACTCTGCTCTCAAACCTTCAAGATCTCAACAGTGCGTGGCAGACCCCTCTGTCTGCCTTTTTCTCATAATAGTCAATAACAACTATGTGTTCCATCCAAATATTAACTAAGTGTCTCACTGTTTTGGCTTTATCTAAAATCATGGATAAAAAAAAAAAAAACATGTCTTATAGTGTCAATCTCTAAAGTCCTTACATAACCTTAATCAACCTATCAATAATCCTAAATCATCACATATGCCATATACCCCTGTCAATTTTAATACTATTTAAATAAAAATCTTCTAATGGCCAAAACAAATGGTAACCATATCAAATCCTTTCTTTACTAATAAGCTCTCTCCCCCAGGAGTCCACTGTTTTTTATTAAATAATAACATTGGTTAACCTTAAACTCAGTCTCATTAATATATGTTTTACAGTGTGGATACCTTATCCACAGTAAATTACCACTCCTAAGAACTAAAACTTATTTCTTCTCATAAATAATTTTAATGCTTATGTATTTTCCTGCCCTATTGGCTTAAAATATCTCCTGTCCAAACCTCAATGTATCATATCTTCCCTCATTTATTATTGATGACAAAGGGGATTTTTCCAGTTGTAATACCAAATCAATAATAGTCAATTAATTTACCTCAAAACTAGTATCTCAAATGACCACAAATGCATTATCTTCATGGCCCTCCCCTGAAGCTGATCAGACTTCAAGAGACAGCCATGATAAAGGTCAAAGGTTATACCACCCCTGTATAGTCATGTTCCTAGACATTTCAAAGAACCCTTTATCCTTAAAATCAAAAAATTCACTTGTGTAATTAAAACTCAGAAGATAAAAACTCATAAAACTCCATATGTGAGCATGCCCCTTTAAAATACCTTTGCACTAAAACAAAACAGTCCTAACAAATGTTTTATGTGTGTATATTTGCAAACCTTAATGAAAAAACAAAAACCTTTCAGGCCCTTTCCAATTTGGTCGTTTATGGCCTCAATCTCACTCCTCAATCTCAAAATAATAGTTCCAGGAAACATCCAAGGAGACAATAAAACTCGCACTCTCCCAGGAAAAACACAAAACGCCTAACTAGCATTCACTGTGCTACATCAATTCAGAAACTCAAAAGTGAACTATTAACCAAACCTAATGATAATTCCTCTTTACCTCAAATCATTAATCATAAGTTTTAAACAACGTCAATGTATATCCTACTTAAGTGAACATGTTAGCCTTAGATGCAATTAACCTGATATTTATTATCTAACCGTATTACTTTTTTCCTCTGTCGCAAATGTCTTACATTTCTCAGTGTAAGAAATCAGTAATTTAATCCCAGGTATTTAATAAAAATGTAAACGTATTTTCCCATGGCTCCTTCAACTTACATATTTTAGATAACTTCCATCCGTCCCGGAAGAAGGAATCCTACTTAAACACACCAGAATACAATGTTTATAATCAATAACCATCAGAATCCATTATTACTATGTTTTACGATTCAGACATTCAGATCTCCCTTCACACAGGTGAATATAGTCCAATAAACACCATAAATCAATGATGCCCACCTAGCGAATCTGTTGCTAGTTTTTAGCATCTTTCCTAACTACCCTGACGATTTACAGCTACTTTTAAAAATGTATCTGGAAATGTTTATCAACTTCTGAAAAGTGACTCAAAACCATAATGGACGCATTTTCCTTCTAAATGACACAAACACTTTTCTCTGCCACACCCCATTCACAACATCATTGCCGTGGCGACAAAAATGCCTTGTGAGTGATGTCATCAACAGGCGCTCAACCCAGACCCAAGCCGCAACGACTTTCAATGAATTGTAAATAATTGTTGGCTGTCTGCAGCAACAGTAGTACGGGTTCGATAAACCAAACCTAATTTATCACATCTGTTGAATCAGAACTTACAACATCTCTCAATCAAAATTGTACTGCCAGAAGTACAGAAAAGAGTGTACCTGAACAACGGTCAAACCAATTTAAATAACGTTATTGTTTATCAAACGTAATGATTGTAAGAAATTGTATTAGATATTGGTAACTTGTTTTAACAACTTCTCAACATTAGCTTTAGTTGACACAATATGCCCACACCCCCTCTTTCTCTTGGACATATGCTGGACTCATTAGACATATACACGACACCCACAACTCCCCTCCCCCATGACAATCACACAGACACACACAACTCAGGGTTGGAGCTTAAGACAAAGAACTATCTCAGGAACCAATGGAACGTGGACACCAGGCCTGTTCAGGACTACCCAAGACCCAGATCGACCAATCGGAAGGCCAGACTTCCAGATCAACCTACTTTGCTTGTTGTCTATATAAAACTGTACAACTGTTGAAACTACTCTCTTTTCCGGACGGTTCCATAAGAATCAGACAGAAAGAGCCTTGCTGCAAGATTTTACTAAGATATCTTTACATGTGATTAAACGGCCTTATTATAAAATTATCCACCTCGTCCTATTGTCTCCTCTTGTTCTCCTGTCAACAGTAAACGATTTATCAACAGACTTGGTAAGCAGAGGATGGTTACATCTTTGAATTCGGCCCAATAGAAAATTAATCGGACAGGAGACGAGAGGGAGAAAGATTCCAGAGGAGAGGTGACCTTTTCGAGGGAGAATCGCAATTCAACCCACCCAGGAAACTGATCAGAGAGCTCGATACTAAAAGGTAAGCAGATGCCTGTTTAATCAAAATCTGCATATTGTATTATAGCCAATATCTAAATTCAATGATCAGAAGTACTGTGGTGAGTGAATTGTTGCTAAATTTATGTGGAATTGTTTAGAATCTAAGGCATAGTGTAAGGATATCTGCGTTAAAAATGTATTCCAAGTAGTCTGATAACAGTGAGGAATTAAATGAATTTTGTCTGAATGTATTCCAAGTAGTCTGATAACAGTGAGGAATTAAATGAATTTTGTCTGAATGTATTCCAAGTAGTCTGATAACAGTGAGGAATTAAATGAATTTTGTCTGAGATGTATTCCAAGTAGTCTGATATACCAGTGAGGAATTGATGAAATTGTGATATTGTGTGATCAAGTTGGTAATAGCGAACCTGAGTCTACTGGAGTTGGCATTCCAGTAGACAGAAGGCTATGCGTGTTATTCTGAATGTATTCCAAGTAGTCTGATAACAGTGAGGAATTAAATGAATTTTGTCTGAAATGTATTCCAAGTAGTCTGATATACCAGTGAGGAATTGATGAAATTAAATGATGAAATATGAAATAAGTTGCATGAGCAGAACCGAGACTAGTCGATAACGCCAAATCAATGTGGGTGATTGAACGTTCCACGAGGCCGATTGCTACTAATTAGCCATATGCTAAGTTGAGGCTATGTTAAAGTGACCGCCGTGTCAATATGTGTGTTGCTGTGAAGCAACTATTTTCTGCTGATGAGTTGACCTGATTTTGCCCTCTCGTGCTGTTGGTAAATCCTTAAGGGTTAGAATTAATTTGACAATTATTTTAGAAGCGTTTGAATTACTAGTATATTGTTCCCAAAGGAAATTTCTTAAATGTTTTGGCAAAGTATTTAATTAATCGAAAAAAAAAGTTCAAATTAATCGAAAAAGTTAAAAGCAATAATATCTTTCGAATAAAAGATCTTATAACTGTCATTCCAATTATATCAGGAGCGCGTGAATATATTCGTATATTGTTTCAAAAAGATATAGCTGAAATATTGTTGGAAAACGAAAATAATTAATCGAATACACGGTAATAAAATTCTTTGTGCACGCGGGTCGGACACGAGATTGGTGGGTGGTAGAGAAAAAAAAATACATCGCTGGTTTCGATCAGTGACGGGCTAAAGTATACAAAGATATTAATAGACCCAGACATAGCTTAACGACAAAATGACCACGACTATCGTCCCCAAACACAAATTCAATGAATACTTGGATCAGAGAATGCAGGACAGAAGAGGGGGAGGGGTCCGTCCCATGATGTATCAACCACGTGCGGCTCTTCAACCCGCATACAATCACCCCAATCCAGACCCGAATCAGCAATCACCTCCCCCTTTCCAGGGCATGTCTGACGAATATGCCCCATGGCCCTGAAGCTGCTCACCACTAACCTACACTCATCATTGACCTGGACTACTGAAGCATCAAAGGCTTTTGCACTCTTGAAAACAGATCTCTAAGTGGCAGTAGCCTTAACAGCACCTGACTAAAAAAAAACAAGTTCCATCTGGATGTTTCTGAAAAAGAAGGATTTACATCATCCATCCTTTTCCAGAACCTAGAGGGGGAGAGTAGAGTGTTGAGGTATCACTCCTCCAAACTGGGCCACATTGAAGAAGGACAAACCACATGCTCCAGGTATGTGGCTGCAGTGGCAAAAGCTATTGGAAAAACAGCCCACATGATAATGTGCCATCCATTGGAAATCCACACCCACCATGGGGTTGCAGCATATCTGATGAGCAAAGAATTCACGTTCAGCGTTGAAAGAAAAACGAAAATCCAGAATAAATGCACACAATCACACATCACATTTGTCAACACTGACAAAAACATGGCAGACGCACTCAATGCTGAAGAAGGTCTACCCCACTCCTGTGCAGAAAGAGCTGCACAAGAACTGAAATTGAGACCTGACCTGGGGAACGAACCACTCACCAACCCGGACCTATGGTTATACACAGATGGATGCTGCTATAGAGGAGAGGAAGGGAACATAGCAGCATACGAAGTGGTACAACAGCTTCCAGACGGGTCACACGTGACCTTGGAATCTGCCATCATCCCACAACCTGCATCGGCCCAACTGGCAGTAATCATAGGGTTAACACAAGCTTTGGAAAAGGCTGAAGGAAAGACTGTAAACATCTACACCGACTCAGCGTATGCTCATGGAGCAGTCCATACTGATGGACCACAATGGGTTAGCAGGACGTCAGCATAGATTACACAGATATGGGGCAAGACAATGTGACAAATGGAAAAGGTACCTGTTAGTTATGGTAGACAGGTTCTCTAAATAGGTTGAGGCAATACCAACAGCAAGGGAGGATGCAAAATCGGTCATTAAGTGGCTGCAAACCGAACTCATACTAAGGTATGGAGTTCCGAGGCAAATCTGATCCGACAAACGGGTCCCATTTCAGTAACCAACACCTGAGACAGGTGGAGGAAAGATTGGGTGTGTATTGTTTAATGACAAACGCTCCATGTACCAATAGGGTCGGATGTGTAAATGTCAACTGATTAATGGATGTTGTTTAATGATGGGGTTAGTGTACAGGCCACAATCTCATAAGTCTCGTGGAACGCGCCAATCAAAGGTATGTGCAGGTTTGAAGTTGATTTGGGTTAAAGTCCTGCCCCTGGCGTTGCTGGCCATGATAGCCTCTCCAGGTGCAGGCACCCATCTCTCTCCTCATGAGACAATGGCTGGAGGAGTCATGCTGGGTTCACCAAGGGAGGGAGGTCATATGCCCGCCCTTGATGTACAACAAATTGTAATGTCTGATAATTGACGGAACTTTCTGCAGCTCTCTCCACACAGATTCACAAGGTCCAACGGGGAAGCTGACGGGAGATCCGGCACCACTGAAGGAAAAAATTGGTGACTGGGTGGGGTTAAACTCCACAAGAGAAAGTGGCTAGAACCCAGGTGGACTGGACTGTACGAAGTGAGGGAGGTTACTTCACACTCAGTCCAGGTCAAAGGTAAATCAGGCGCACCTTGGCACCACCTCACACATTGCACTCCAGCCCCAATCCCTTCTAGAACACTGACAGAAGTCAGAGCTGATTTAAACAGCTTAAATTCGATTCCAAATGAAGACATTCCTGACTCAGGTGATGCGGAATCAAACTCCGCCTCCCCTGATAAAGGAACCTCGCCCAGTTAGAGGGATATTTCTCCCTCCCTGGGCAAGGCTAGGGATATCTGGCCCCTTATTTGTGATATTCCTACTGATATTTGGGGTGTCCCTGGGCACTTTCACATGGTTAATAGAATAACTATAACCGGATCCCCATGGATGTATGTCACGGACACTTTAGTCTAACTAGGTAATAATAGATTAAAAAATTAAAAAAATTAAAAATTTAGAAAACAATAGTTAAAATAAGAAACTAATATGGCTCAAATTGAGAAGGTTGAATAAGAGTGGGTGGAGAGCTGTGCAGAGAATGGACAGAAGATGGCAGTATTGCAGCACCCAATGGTCTCCCAGCCGACGGGGGGCCTGGTTGAATGCTGGTGACATAATTTTGTTTTTTGAAGTAAACATTAAGGTTAAGGGTTTCCGTGTTCCCAGAGATAAGATATCTTAAAAGAATACACTCATATGGGAATAGGAGTTTTACTTTCTGAGTTTTATTTAGGCAAGGGACTTTGAGAAGATAAAGGGTTCTTTTGGTATGTCTAGATATGGAACACGAATGTAGGTGTAACCTTTTGACCTATTTTCTGTTTTCGTTGCATTTTTCCGGTGACTTGATCACTCACGGGGAAAATGTAGTGAGAATAATGAAGTTGTGTCATTTGGGATACTAGTTTTGAGGTAAATTGATTATAATAGAGTTTATAACTCTTGACCATAAGGTAAGCATTTGTATTGGCCATTAGAAGATAGAGATAGGTTTATTAAGGTTATGTAAGGACTTTAGAGATTGACACTATAAGACATGTTGTTATTTTTAAATCCATGCAGATAAAGTCAAAACAGTGAGACACTTAGTTAATATTGCAAAGGAACACATAGTTGTTATTGACTATTATTAGAAAAAGGCAGACAGAGGGGTCTACCCCGCACTGTTGAGACCTTGAAGGTTTGAGAGCAGAGTGGGGAGGGTGGACCAGGAAATGAGCAAGGTAGGCTGTGAAATAAGATAGGAGAGAAAGGGGTTAACATATATAAGCAGCACAGATACATTTCAAAGTAGATAAGTCACTTGACAGAGAATTGGAAAAGAATAGATATGAATGTACGCCCAAGGGAGAATTGGATATGCGGCGAATAAAAGGGACGTTCCTATATTATGATGTACTAAGTCATTATTTAGAGTAGGTAAGGTTGATACCTGGCCAGAGCCAGGTATCAAACGAAGGAGGGTACATTGTGGTCTAGGAAAGAATGGGGCCTATTGGATAATAAACTTATTTAAAATTAAAAATTTCTAGCTAAAAAAATAGGCATAGAAGTTAAATATATAATCAGAAAGAACATGAGAAACTGTTTGTTAACCAAACCTGTATGTCCAGGAGTTTATGCATTGCAGGTGAATTAAGGGAGAAGGTGAATCACTCGACCTGGGGGCATATCGCACTTGGAGGGTGAGACACACTGACACTGCCGAATGATCACAGAGTTAAGGAGAAGAACCGTTACTAATAGAGCTCGGGGATCAACTCCTTAATGAAGAATCCCCTGACCCCGACCTCTCAACACTGTGTACATTCATAGAAGTGAAAGTGTTGTTTGATCTCTGGCTGATGATGTGTTCTCGGGGAGAGGGTGGGGTTTTACAGGACTGCTTGTAGTCCTGAGCTGTCTGATTAGGATACGATGGGGATGTTACCATCGCAGTGCTGCCAGAACCACCACCAGTTCCAACGGACCAGGGTTCAGCCGGCCTCCTCCACCACTTCAAGACCAAGTCCCACGCCATCACCTAAGCTCTCCAATCTGGTACAGATAATAAATATAAAAGACATCTTAGATAGTGAACATTTGGGGACTGAAACTGGTTATGAGGAAAGGGAGAATATGTGGTTGGCCTACAAAACACTTAATAGAAAGGACTGTGTCGTATGTGGACATGCCAGACCTATTCTGGCTGCTCACCCATTTGTCCTAAGTAATGGGGAAGGTTGGATGTGCATATTGGAAAGTTCAAGCCAAATTCAACCCTGTGTAAAACTCTGAGTCTTGTGTTCCCAGAAGTCCCTCCCCAGAAGGTACCGTGGGGAGTTAAGGCATATGGGGGATATAACAGCTGTATCACTGGTACAGGTAGAGGTATAGACTATGGAAGGCTCCCTACTACTACCTGCATCACTAATGCCACTATTAACTAGAGGTGTTGCTGATGTATGGTGGATGTGTGGACCTGCCAGGCGGTTGACCCCATTTTGAAAGGAAATTGTCGTTGCACATGTGTTTTGGCCAGTCTGATACCACCATTGCCTATTATTGAGGTTATAGCTAACCAACTTCTGGGAGCTGTACATGACACAGAGACTCGGTACCAACCCAGGAGACGGCAGAACCGTGACGCTCCTTGGTCCGAGGGTACAGATAACATGCACACCAACCTGTTGGGGGTCCCAATAGGGGTCCCCCACGAATTCCAGACATTAAACAGGAATGATGGCCTGTGGCATCTGATGCCCATCATTGGCCCAGCTATTGTTGATGCTAAAACAAAAGGTCTGGATCAATTATATCTACTATAATTAATGATGATTTGTTAAACACACCCACACAGGACTTACAGGGATGGCTGAACAATTGGATGCTACCTCTCAAATCAGTAGACACAATAGACTAACACTGGACATAAGTCTGGCCAACCAGGGAGGTGTATGTAAAAAGATTGTAGAACAGTGTTGCACGTTTGTTCCTAACAATACTAGTCCGGATGGGAGCATTTCAAAAGCTCTGAGTGGGTTGGCAAGGTTATCAGTGGAGATGAAGGGTCTTGCAGGTGTGGAGGAGAGTGGACTGTTCCCCTGGCTGGGTGGTTGTTTTGGTAAGTACACTGCAATGATGATTACTGGATTTCTGACACTAGTTGTTGTTTTTCATTTCTGTGTTGCTTGTATCATACCTTGTTTGAAGAAGTTTGTTACAGATGTGTAAGGGGCCTCTGGTATGATGCCGTTGCTTGATGCTCCAGTTGGAGAGGCTGATACGAAAACAAGCTTCCGCAGGAGAGTGGGCTGACAGAGGAGGACCTTTGGTTTGCTGTAGATGATGATGTTGAATGAATAAAAAGTGATGTTTGTCCTCCCTGTTGTGAAGGTTTGAAGTTCCCGGGTGGCGACGAGCCCACCTGGTACAGGTTGTATAGAGGGATGGACCTGAGGGTTTAACATATTCTCGTTTTTTGGTTTACTAATGTGTGGTTGGCCACTCCAGGTGTAGTTATTGGAGTGGTCTCCTTTTTGGTCCTTGCTCATGTACGACTCAACTTACATTGATGCTATTGGTGTCCCTAGGGGGTGCCAGATGAATATAAACTGGTGGACCAAGTGACAGCTGGGTTTGAATCTTCTGTCTGTTGGTGGTGAACAGTTAGTAAAAATGTGGACAGAATTAACTACATTCATTTTAATGTCCAGAAACTGGGCAATTGGACTCAACAAGGCTTCGAGGCGGTCCATGGACAATTGGCAGCTACGTCCCTGATGGCATTTCAAAATAGAATCGCGGTTGATATGTTATTGACTGAACGGGGGGGGGTCTGTGCAATGTTTGGTGAACAGTGTTGTACTTTCATTCCCAATAACACAGCTACGGATGGGAGTCTGACTGTAGCATTGGAGGGACTTCGTACCCTTAATGGTAAGATGAAACAGCATTCTGGAGTGGACACTTCTATGTGGGACTCATGGATGGATGCTTTTGGTAAATATAAGACGCTGGTTTCTTCTATCCTAGTATCTATTTCCGTATTTGCAGGCATTTTTGTACTTTGTGGATGCTGTTGCATTCCATGTGCGCGGACGCTTGCTAGCCGTGTTATCACTGCCGCCATAGACCCTATTCAGGAAAGGGCCCAAATGTTCCCATTGCTTGATGATGGGGAAGCTGGACCTGTTTATCTATTCGAGGACTAAGATACTTTTATGTCACGTCTCTTGTGAGACGTGAAGAGAGGGAATTAAAAATTTGTCTTCTGACAAATTTTATCCTTTAGTTTTGTCTTTAGATACTTTTATGTCACGTCTCTTGTGAGACGTGAAGAGAGGGAATTAAAAATTTGTCTTCTGACAAATTTTATCCTTTAGTTTTGTCTTTTTATATACTTTTATGTCACGTCTCTTGTGAGACGTGAAGAGGGGGATTTGTAAGAAATTGTATTAGATATTGGTAACTTGTTTTAACAACTTCTCAACATTAGCTTTAGTTGACACAATATGCCCACACCCCCTCTTTCTCTTGGACATATGCTGGACTCATTAGACATATACACGACACCCACAACTCCCCTCCCCCATGACAATCACACAGACACACACAACTCAGGGTTGGAGCTTAAGACAAAGAACTATCTCAGGAACCAATGGAACGTGGACACCAGGCCTGTTCAGGACTACCCAAGACCCAGATCGACCAATCGGAAGGCCAGACTTCCAGATCAACCTACTTTGCTTGTTGTCTATATAAAACTGTACAACTGTTGAAACTACTCTCTTTTCCGGACGGTTCCATAAGAATCAGACAGAAAGAGCCTTGCTGCAAGATTTTACTAAGATATCTTTACATGTGATTAAACGGCCTTATTATAAAATTATCCACCTCGTCCTATTGTCTCCTCTTGTTCTCCTGTCAACAGTAAACGATTTATCAACATGATGCAGTTTTACGTTATTCCATAACGAACCTCTAACAACTTACTCTGAAAATTAGTAGCCTACACAGCAACTAACTCTCTTCCTTACTCACACCTAAATCACTGTCAACTTTACATATTCTATTCCTTTTTCCCAATGGGCAAAAATATATATAACCCCTCTCATTTCCACTTTTTTCCTTACCCCTATCGTAAGCTTAAAAACCAAACTTTATAACTTCCTCTTCTCTTTGCTCTTCACACTTATGAAATGTATCCTATTTCTTTAAAAATAACACACGCAGCGCCAAAATTATAACATATGTCAGTCAATCTATAAGAATGAAAACATTTCGGTAATCACTTTCTATCGCCATTATCTCTCCGCTATGGTTTAGAATTTCTTTAATTTAGGCAACTGTCTCTTCCTTGATTCAGCATTTTAATTACGACTATATCCCCAATACATTATTCAAACATATAATTTAGGCAACAGACATCGTCTTGCATCGAAATTCGCTTCGTTATTATTTTAAGTGGAACGAATTAGTCTATTAATTTAACCTATACAATCTATTAAAACGTTCAGTTTATATCTTATACAAACACTAGCAACTATAACTTTCTAGGCAAAACATACAAATAGTTTAATTAGAATCAAAAACTCTGATTCTAGTCAAAGCATTTACCGGGAACCGAACCCGAGACTCTCGCGTTCCAGGCGAGAATTCTACCACTGATCCACCAAAGCCATGTAAATAACAAAACATTATCCGTATTTAAACCCACTTTACATTTATCTGTATTCTTGGTGACAACACAGAGACTACAAAAATAGCCCTAATTTAAAAGCTACAAGCCTTATTCCGGCTATATTTCCCCCATGCCAAATTAATAGATTAGCAGTCAAACAATAAAATCAACATTTATAGACTAGGAAACAGATCTCGTGCCTTTTAATAAATGTAGATTATGTTTACTCATGTAACATATTTCTTCCAGCACCGCCATCAAGAACTCAACTATTTTTCTCCCGATAGCCGCGCCTGACCTCCCTCTTAATTAAATTACAATCTTGATGTTTATGTCCTAACCTGTCACAATGTGTGCAGGGAATATTACACTCCCAGGCGATATGCCCTAAATTATTGCAATTAAAACATTTTCTCTTTTTCTTTTGACTCACATTTCCCACTTTTCTCGACTTATTTTCTTTCTCCACACCGACTATTCCCCCTTCGGCTTCAGCAGACTCCACAATTTGGGGTGGTGGTTGTACCGTTATCTCCTGCAGCCGTATTCTCACCACTACTATCTCATCAACAATATTACCTCTGTATATCTGGTATCCTAGCAAAGGATATAGTTTGTTACCCTCACCCCCACCCATTCGGCTAACTTTTTCATCTGTGGGAGCGGAGTGCAGCGTATCTTGGCTCTCTTTAAATTTCTTTCTGTTCCATAAAACGCTGGTCTCCCGTTAATACCGGGACCTCCTTGGAGGATTTACTACCCATGTTTGATAAATCCTTGCCTTTACTAGTAGTTATGGTATTTATCACCTATTTATGTCTTTCTATTTATTTATTTATTTCTCTATGTGTGTGTTACCACTTCCTACCGCTCTCACGATCTAGGTGAATATATTTCTATGTTATGTGCGTTTTACCGTTACCTAGTTATAATCTATGTGTATGAATTTATATGATTCTCTTCCCTGGAAACTTTATCTATAGCGTTGTTATTGATCGGACATTAGATCTCACTTTAAACTATCAGTTATTACATTACCCAGGGGACACACTTCCCTGGTCAAAACTCTGGTTGTATTTATCCAATCTCACTTCGCTATATTAAGTTTCCCTCCCACTCTTTTGGATATTCCCTTTCAGTATTAATAAGTTCAGTTATTCCGTTCGCCTAGGATTACCCTGCCTTCTCACCAAACCGAATTTATCCTCACCTGTTTTAATATCCCTATCCACTATATTTCATAGTCAGACTACGTCCCCCCAGACAGATAGACTATTTAGGTTAAAACTTTATTTAGGTATGTCTTTTGAATTAATGGCTGTCCTATTTGTACAAAACGACCGTCCTATCTAACAACACTTACTATATCCTCCTTAAATAACCCACGGCTTGCAAGGCCCGGATCATTTAAGGCCAATATTTTTTTTTCCAGTAATGCACCTACCATAGGTCTTTTCGGACCTATAACACCCTTCCTTGTATTTCGGTCATACAAGTAACCCACAATATGTTTGGAATATCGCAAGCTACTATTATTGATAAATGCTAAACACGTTTAGAATTTAAAATCAAAGATAACTTACATCATACCCCCCACATTCGAGAATAAAGACTATTTACCTTCGTCTTGCAGACTGGGAAAAGCAATGCCGGTTTGATTCCGTCACCGTCTCTGTCGACCTCAGATATATATATACCGGCCTGTTTTTTAACCTCAATTCAGAGGCCAGGACTTTAAATAGCGGGTCTTGACCCGCCCGTGCACGGTTTTCGGCTAATATCTTCGGATGACAGAGGCAAAGTTTGGAAATCCGGCTCGAAGGACCAATTGTTAGTGGAATTAAATCATTCCTCTAATGTACTCATTAATTAAATTCAATCTGTCTATTTATAAGAATTTGTAAGATACTTATTAACATAAAATAGACAGGATACAGTCTTATTAAAATTAGATAATAGGGTTTATTCTCGGAGCAAGCTCCCATTTGATCATAAACACAGATTTATATACAAGATATGACGTCATAGGTTACAGAATGAGTCTCATTGTCCTGACAAATAGAAAACAGGTTCAAAAGTTCATTTTAACCTCACAGGGCACTCACATGAAACACCATATAATCATTTATCCTGAAGGCTCACTATAATTGATTACCACTTTAGCAGACAACTCAAGATAATGGAAGACCTAAAAAGTTTATCTAAACACCTCAGGGCTAAGTTGGGTCAGTTCAACCATAGTTTAACGACCCTTTCTGCTTATTTTATGACCCACAACACAAATCTCTTTTCACCAGGCATGCAGAGTTCAATTTGTTATAGTTTTATCTAAAGCTAGAATTTGTTTTAACTATTTATTAACAAAATTCCTAACAACTAACCTGCCTCTGTAGAGCCATAGATAAAGCTACTGATCTGCCTCTATAGAGCCATAGATAAAGCTACTGACCTGCCTCTATAGAGCCATAGATAAAGCTACTGGCCTGCCTCTGTAGAGCCATAGATAAAGCTACTGACCTGCTTCTATGGAGGCATTGATAAAGCTACTGGCCTGCCTCTGTAGAGCCATACAGTAAAGCTACTGACCTGCCTCTATAGAGCCATAGATAAAGCTACTGACCTGTCTCTATAGAGCCATAGATAAAGCTACTGGCCTGCCTCTATAGAGTCATTGATAAAGCTACTGACCTGCCTCTATGGAGCCATAGATAAAGCTACTGGCCTGCCTCTGTAGAGCCATACAGTAGATAAAGCTACAGGCCTGCCTCTATAGAGCCATAGATAAAGCTATTGACCTGCCTCCATAGAGCCATAGATAAAGCTACTGGCCTTCCTCTATAGAGCCATAGATAAACTACTGACCTGCCTCTATAGAGCCATAAAGCTACTGACCTGCCTCTAAAGAGCCATAGGTAAAGCTACTGATCTGCCTCTATAGAGCCATGGATAAAGCTACTGACCTGCCTCTATAGAGCCATAGATAAAGCTACTGGCCTGCCTCTGTAGAGCCATATATAAAGCTACTGACCTGCTTCTATGGAGGCATTGATAAAGCTACTGGCCTGCCTCTGTAGAGCCATACAGTAAAGCTACTGACCTGCCTCTATAGAGCCATAGATAAAGCTACTGACCTGTCTCTATAGAGCCATAGATAAAGCTACTGGCCTGCCTCTATAGAGTCATTGATAAAGCTACTAACCTGCCTCTATGGAGCCATAGATAAAGCTACTGGCCTGCCTCTGTAGAGCCATACAGTAGATAAAGCTACAGGCCTGCCTCTATAGAGCCATAGATAAAGCTACTGACCTGCCTCCATAGAGCCATAGATAAAGCTACTGACCTGCCTCTATGGAGCCATAGATAAAGCTACTGACCTGCCTCTATAGAGCCATAGATAAAGTTACTGACCTGCCTCTATAGAGCCATAGATAAAGTTACTGACCTGCCTCTATAGAGCAATAGATAAAGCTACTGGCCTGCCTCTGTAGAGCCACACAGTAGATAAAGCTACAGGCCTGCCTCTATAGAGCCATAGATAAAGCTACTGACCTGCCTCCATAGAGCCATAGATAAAGCTCCTGACCTGCCTCTATGGAGCCATAGATAAAGCTACTGACCTGCCTCTATAGAGCCATAGATAAAGTCACTGACCTGCCTCTATAGAGCCATAGATAAAGTTACTGACCTGCCTCTATGGAGCCATAGATAAAGTTACTGACCTGCCTCTATAGAGCCATAGATAAAGCTACTGATCTGCCTCTGTAGAGCCATAAAGCTACTGACCTGCCTCTGTAGAGCCATAGATAAAGCTACTGATCTGCCTCTATAGAGCCATAGATAAAGCTACTAACCTGCCTCTTTAGAGCCATAGATAAAACTACTGATCTGCCTCTATAGAGCCATAGATAAACTACTGACCTGCCTCTATAGAGCCATAAAGCTACTGACCTGGCTCTATAGAGCCATAAAGCTACTGGCCTTCCTCTATAGAGCCATAGATAAACTACTGACCTGCCTCTATAGAGCCATAAAGCTACTGACCTGCCTCTATAGAGCCATAGGTAAAGCTACTGATCTGCCTCTATAGAGCCATAGATAAAGCTACTGGCCTGCCTCTATAGAGCCATAGATAAAGCTACTGATCTGCCTCTATAGAGCCATAGATAAAGCTACTAACCTGCCTCTATAGAGCCATAGATAAAGCTACTGATCTGCCTCTATAGAGCCATAGATAAAGCTACTGACCTGCCTCTATAGAGCCATAGATAAAGCTACTGGCCTGCCTCTGTAGAGCCATATATAAAGCTACTGACCTGCTTCTATGGAGCCATTGATAAAGCTACTGACCTGCCTCTATAGAGCCATAGATAAAGCTACTGATCTGCCTCTGTAGAGCCATAAAGCTACTGACCTGCCTCTATAGAGCCATAGGTAAAGCTACTGATCTGCCTCTATAGTGCCATATATAAAGCTACTGACCTGCCTCTATAGAGCCATGGATAAAGCTACTGGCCTGCCTCTGTAGAGCCATAGATAAAGCTACTGATCTGCCTCTATAGAGCCATAGATAAAGCTACTAACCTGCCTCTTTAGAGCCATAAATAAAACTACTGATCTGCCTCTATAGAGCCATAGATAAACTACTGACCTGCCTCTATAGAGCCATAAAGCTACTGACCTGGCTCTATAGAGCCATAGATAAAGTCACTGACCTGCCTCTATACAGCCATAGATAAAGTTACTGACCTGCCTCTATGGAGCCATAGATAAAGTTACTGACCTGCTTCTATAGAGCCATAGATAAAGCTACTGATCTGCCTCTGTAGAGCCATAAAGCTACTGACCTTCCTCTATAGAGCCATAGATAAAGCTACTGACCTGCCTCTATAGAGCCATAGATAAAGCTACTGGCCTGCCTCTGTAGAGCCATATATAAAGCTACTGACCTGCTTCTATGGAGCCATAGATAAAGCTACTGACCTGCCTCTATGGAGCCATAGATAAAGCTACTGACCTGACTCTATAGAGCCATAGATAAAGTTACTGACCTGCCTCTATAGAGCCATAAAGCTACTGACCTGCCTCTATAGAGCCATAGATAAAGTTACTGACCTGCCTCTATAGAGCCATAAAGCTACTGACCTGCCTCTATAGAGCCATAGATAAAGTTACCGACCTGCCTCTATAGAGCCATAGATAAAGTTACTGACCTGCCTCTATGGAGCCATAGATAAAGCTACTGACCTGCCTCTATAGAGCCATAGATAAAGCTACTGACCTGCCTCTATAGAGCCATAGATAAAGCTACTGACCTGGCTCTATAGAGCCATAGATAAAGCTACTGGCCTGCCTCTATAGAGCCATAGATAAAGCTACTGACCTGGCTCTATAGAGCCATAGATAAAGCTACTGGCCTGCCTCTATAGAGCCATAGATAAAGCTACTGACCTGCCTCTATGGAGCCATAGATAAAGCTACTGGCCTGCCTCTATAGAGCCATAGATAAAGCTACTGACCTGCCTCTATAGAGCCATAAAGCTATAGAGACAGTATGTAGCTCTGGTTTTCAACGTGGGTGTGATGAGGGTAATAGAGCACTTATAACCTGTTACGACCTGTTATGACCAGATACGAGCTGTTATGTTCTCTCTAATCCCTTGGGACCTATGACAAATGTCATTATCCGAGCCAGAGGTTGAGGATTATGACACCTCTCGCTAGGAGTGGATGGCGGGATGACGCAATCACGTCTCCACACCCTCTAGGTAATGGCCCTACCTATCTGAGACCGTGTCGGTGACCTTTATCGCTGGAGCTCCTGAACAAACAAACTACAACGGGAGAGGCTCTAGACATTGATATAGTGCATGTCATTCAGGATGAATCAATAGGGCTGTGGATACTGTATATAATACACTTCAACAGCAGAAACCAGACTGGTCATGCGTGGTAATTGCATTGTGACTTCCTGGAAAAGTTTAGTTTTTTATATATAGACCCTATATATATGAATGTCATCAGAGGTCAGACGTTGACATCATCTCCTGTGAAAGCATGTATGAGACATATGGTTAATATGACGTTGACATCATCTCCTGTGAAAGCATGTACGAGACATGTGGTTAATTCATAGGAAATATCAACACGTGTCGCAAATCCCACATTGTCATTATACATTTATATATGAGACGTTACCAACTGTGACCTGTGGTGTTTTTTTCTTAGAATCTATTTCAGATAATCCTCAAACAGAAATACAGTCACAGGAGGAGTGGCTGAGGTAACTGCTATTGGATTTGTAACGACATCCTGGGAGTTGAGAGGAGAAACGATGAGGATGGGGCTACCGTGAAGATGGAGAGGAGACAAACGATGAGGATGGGGCTACCGTGAAGATGGAGAGGAGACAAACGATGAGGATGGGGCTACCGTGAAGATGGAGAGGAGACAAACGATGAGGATGGGGCTACCGTGAAGATGGAGAGGAGACAAACGATGAGGATGGGGCTACCGTGAAGATGAAGAGGAGACAAACGATGAGGATGGGGCTACCGTGAAGATGGAGAGGAGACAAACGATGAGGATGGGGCTACCGTGAAGATGGAGCGGAACCAAACGATGAGGATGGGGCTACCGTGAAGATGGAGAGGAGACAAACGATGAGGATGGGGCTACCGTGAAGATGGAGCGGAATCAAACGATGAGGATGGGGCTACCGTGAAGATGGAGAGGAGACAAACGATGAGGATGGGGCTACCGTGAAGATGGAGAGGAGACAAACGATGAGGATGGGGCTACCGTGAAGATGAAGAGGAGAGAAACGATGAGGATGGGGCTACCGTGAAGATGGAGAGGAGACAAACGATGAGGATGGGGCTACCGTGAAGATGGAGCGGAACCAAACGATGAGGATGGGGCTACCGTGAAGATGGAGCGGAACCAAACGATGAGGATGGGGCTACCGTGAAGATGGAGCGGAACCAAACGATGAGGATGGGGCTACCGTGAAGATGGAGAGGAGATACAAATGGAGATGCTTGTTGTAGTGGCACAAAGACCAACTCAGCTCTCCCTCTCATCACTGCACTCTCTCTCTCTCTCCCTCTCATCACTGCACTCTCTCTCTCTCTCCCTCTCATCACTGCACTCTCTCTCTCTCTCATCACTGCACTCTCTCTCTCTCTCCCTCTCATCACTGCACTCTCTCTCTCTCTCCCTCTCATCACTGCACTCTCTCTCTCTCCCTCTCATCACTGCACTCTCTCTCTCTCTCCCTCTCATCACTGCACTCTCTCTCTCTCTCCCTCTCATCACTGCACTCTCTCTCTCGCTCCCTCTCATCACTGCACTCTCTCTCTCTCCCTCTCATCACTGCACTCTCTCTCTCTCCCTCTCATCACTGCACTCTCTCTCTCTCTCCCTCTCATCACTGCACTCTCTCTCTCGCTCCCTCTCATCACTGCACTCTCTCTCTCTCTCCCTCTCATCACTGCACTCTCTCTCTCTCTCCCTCTCATCACTGCACTCTCTCTCTCTCTCCCTCTCATCACTGCACTCTCTCTCTCTCTCCCTCTCATCACTGCACTCTCTCTCTCTCCCTCTCATCACTGCACTCTCTCTCTCTCTCCCTCTCATCACTGCACTCTCTCTCTCTCTCTCTCTCTCATCACTGCACTCTCTCTCTCTCTCCCTCTCATCACTGCACTCTCTCTCTCTCCCTCTCATCACTGCACTCTCTCTCTCTCTCCCTCTCATCACTGCACTCTCTCTCTCCCTCTCATCACTGCACTCTCTCTCTCTCTCCCTCTCATCACTGCACTCTCTCTCTCTCTCCCTCTCATCACTGCACTCTCTCTCTCTCTCCCTCTCATCACTGCACTCTCTCTCTCTCCCTCTCATCACTGCACTCTCTCTCTCTCCCTCTCATCACTGCACTCTCTCTCTCTCCCTCTCATCACTGCACTCTCTCTCTCTCCCTCTCATCACTGCACTCTCTCATCACTGCACTCTCTCTCTCTCTCCCTCTCATCACTGCACTCTCTCTCTCTCTCTCCCTTTCCTGAAGATGGAGAGGAGACAAACGATGAGGATGGGGCTACCGTGAAGATGGAGAGGAGACAAACGATGAGGATGGGGCTACCGTGAAGATGAAGAGGAGACAAACGATGAGGATGGGGCTACCGTGAAGATGGAGAGGAGACAAACGATGAGGATGGGGCTACCGTGAAGATGGAGAGGAGACAAACGATGAGGATGGGGCTACCGTGAAGATGGAGCGGAACCAAACGATGAGGATGGGGCTACCGTGAAGATGGAGAGGAGACAAACGATGAGGATGGGGCTACCGTGAAGATGGAGCGGAACCAAACGATGAGGATGGGGCTACCGTGAAGATGGAGCGGAACCAAACGATGAGGATGGGGCTACCGTGAAGATGGAGCGGAACCAAACGATGAGGATGGGGCTACCGTGAAGATGGAGAGGAGATACAAATGGAGATGCTTGTTGTAGTGGCACAAAGACCAACTCAGCTCTCCCTCTCATCACTGCACTCTCTCTCTCTCTCCCTCTCATCACTGCACTCTCTCTCTCTCTCCCTCTCATCACTGCACTCTCTCTCTCTCATCACTGCACTCTCTCTCTCTCTCCCTCTCATCACTGCACTCTCTCTCTCTCTCTCTCCCTCTCATCACTGCACTCTCTCTCTCTCCCTCTCATCACTGCACTCTCTCTCTCTCTCCCTCTCATCACTGCACTCTCTCTCTCTCTCCCTCTCATCACTGCACTCTCTCTCTCGCTCCCTCTCATCACTGCACTCTCTCTCTCTCTCCCTCTCATCACTGCACTCTCTCTCTCGCTCCCTCTCATCACTGCACTCTCTCTCTCTCTCCCTCTCATCACTGCACTCTCTCTCTTGCTCCCTCTCATCACTGCACTCTCTCTCTCTCTCCCTCTCATCACTGCACTCTCTCTCTCTCTCCCTCTCATCACTGCACTCTCTCTCTCTCTCCTCTCATCACTGCACTCTCTCTCTCTCCCTCTCATCACTGCACTCTCTCTCTCTCCCTCTCATCACTGCACTCTTTCTCTCTCTCTCTCTCTCCCTCTCATCACTGCACTCTCTCTCTCTCTCCCTCTCATCACTGCACTCTCTCTCTCTCCCTCTCATCACTGCACTCTCTCTCTCTCCCTCTCATCACTGCACTCTCTCTCTCCCTCTCATCACTGCACTCTCTCTCTCATCACTGCACTCTCTCTCTCTCCCTCTCATCACTGCACTCTCTCTCTCTCTCCCTCTCATCACTGCACTCTCTCTCTCTCCCTCTCATCACTGCACTCTCTCTCTCTCTCTCATCACTGCACTCTCTCATCACTGCACTCTCTCTCTCTCTCCCTCTCATCACTGCACTCTCTCTCTCTCTCTCCCTTTCCTTCTCTCTCTCTCTTCTTCTTTCTCTCTCTCCCTTCTCCCCCTCTCTCTTCTCATCCCTACCCCTCTTTCTATCTCTCTCTACTCCCCCCTCTCTTTATCTCTCCCCCTCTCTTCTCTTCCCTACCCCTCTTTCTACCTCTCTCTACTTCCCCTCTCTCTACTTCTCCCTCCCCCTCTCTACCTCCTTGTCTTATCCTTTTCCCCCTCCACCCCCCCCCCCCCTCCTTTTATTTTGTTCCTTTTTTCTCAGGCAGACGCTACTGCCTGCTTCCTCCCCTGGGTTGCAGCATCGACGCAGGTTGGCGTCAGAGAGTTCTAATTTTACTGCTGTTGATGCTGATGTTAAAAGAAGCGACGAGCACCTGCTATTACTGCCGCCGCTCCTTCTCCTCAGGGCTGGCAAGGCATATTAATAGAGTGATGAATAACACACTGATGGAGCTGAGGACAAGGCATATTAATAGAGTGATGAATAACACACTGATGGAGCTGAGGACAAGGCATATTAATAGAGTGATGAATAACACACTGATGAAGCTGAGGACAAGGCATATTAATAGAGTGATGAATAACACACTGATGGAGCTGAGGACAAGGCATATTAATAGAGTGATGAATAACACACTGATGGAGCTGAGGACAAGGCATATTAATAGAGTGATGAATAACACACTGATGGAGCACTGAGGACAAGGCATATTAATAGAGTGATGAATAACACACTGATGGAGCTGAGGACAAGGCATATTAATAGAGTGATGAATAACACACTGATGGAGCTGAGGACAAGGCATATTAATAGAGTGATGAATAACACACTGATGGAGCTGAGGACAAGGCATATTAATAGAGTGATGAATAACACACTGATGGAGCTGAGGACAAGGCATATTAATAGAGTGATGAATAACACACTGATGGAGCTGAGGACAAGGCATATTAATAGAGTGATGAATAACACACTGATGGAGCTGAGGACAAGGCATATTAATAGAGTGATGAATAACACACTGATGGAGCTGAGGACAAGGCATATTAATAGAGTGATGAATAACACACTGATGGAGCTGAGGACAAGGCATATTAATAGAGTGATGAATAACACACTGATGGAGCTGAGGACAAGGCATATTAATAGAGTGATGAATAACACACTGATGGAGCTGAGGACAAGGCATATTAATAGAGTGATGAATAACACACTGATGGAGCTGAGGACAAGGCATATTAATAGAGTGATGAATAACACACTGATGGAGCTGAGGACAAGGCATATTAATAGAGTGATGAATAACACACTGATGGAGCTGAGGACAAGGCATATTAATAGAGTGATGAATAACACACTGATGGAGCGGAGGACAAGGCATATTAATAGAGTGATGAATAACACACTGATGGAGCTGAGGACAAGGCATATTAATAGAGTGATGAATAACACACTGATGGAGCACTGAGGACAAGGCATATTAATAGAGTGATGAATAACACACTGATGGAGCTGAGGACAAGGCATATTAATAGAGTGATGAATAACACACTGATGGAGCTGAGGACAAGGCATATTAATAGAGTGATGAATAACACACTGATGGAGCTGAGGACAAGGCATATTAATAGAGTGATGAATAACACACTGATGGAGCGGAGGACAAGGCATATTAATAGAGTGATGAATAACACACTGATGGAGCACTGAGGACAAGGCATATTAATAGAGTGATGAATAACACACTGATGGAGCTGAGGACAAGGCATATTAATAGAGTGATGAATAACACACTGATGGAGCACTGAGGACAAGGCATATTAATAGAGTGATGAATAACACACTGATGGAGCTGAGGACAAGGCATATTAATAGAGTGATGAATAACACACTGATGGAGCACTGAGGACAAGGCATATTAATAGAGTGATGAATAACACACTGATGCAGCACTGAGGACAAGGCATATTAATAGAGTGATGAATAACACACTGATGGAGCTGAGGACAAGGCATATTAATAGAGTGATGAATAACACACTGATGGAGCTGAGGACAAGGCATATTAATAGAGTGATGAATAACACACTGATGGAGCTGAGGACAAGGCATATTAATAGAGTGATGAATAACACACTGATGGAGCTGAGGACAAGGCATATTAATAGAGTGATGAATAACACACTGATGGAGCTGAGGACAAGGCATATTAATAGAGTGATGAATAACACACTGATGGAGCTGAGGACAAGGCATATTAATAGAGTGATGAATAACACACTGATGGAGCACTGAGGACAAGGCATATTAATAGAGTGATGAATAACACACTGATGGAGCACTGAGGACAAGGCATATTAATAGAGTGATGAATAACACACTGATGGAGCTGAGGACAAGGCATATTAATAGAGTGATGAATAACACACTGATGGAGCTGAGGACAAGGCATATTAATAGAGTGATGAATAACACACTGATGGAGCACTGAGGACAAGGCATATTAATAGAGTGATGAATAACACACTGATGGAGCTGAGGACAAGGCATATTAATAGAGTGATGAATAACACACTGATGGAGCTGAGGACAAGGCATATTAATAGAGTGATGAATAACACACTGATGGAGCTGAGGACAAGGCATATTAATAGAGTGATGAATAACACACTGATGGAGCTGAGGACAAGGCATATTAATAGAGTGATGAATAACACACTGATGGAGCTGAGGACAAGGCATATTAATAGAGTGATGAATAACACACTGATGGAGCTGAGGACAAGGCATATTAATAGAGTGATGAATAACACACTGATGGAGCTGAGGACAAGGTATATTAATAGAGTGATGAATAACACACTGATGCAGCACTGAGGACAAGGCATATTAATAGAGTGATGAATAACACACTGATGGAGCACTGAGGACAAGGCATATTAATAGAGTGATGAATAACACACTGATGCAGCACTGAGGACAAGGCATATTAATAGAGTGATGAATAACACACTGATGGAGCTGAGGACAAGGCATATTAATAGAGTGATGAATAACACACTGATGGAGCTGAGGACAAGGCATATTAATAGAGTGATGAATAACACACTGATGGAGCTGAGGACAAGGCATATTAATAGAGTGATGAATAACACACTGATGGAGCGGAGGACAAGGTATATTAATAGAGTGATGAATAACACACTGATGCAGCACTGAGGACAAGGCATATTAATAGAGTGATGAATAACACACTGATGGAGCTGAGGACAAGGCATATTAATAGAGTGATGAATAACACACTGATGGAGCTGAGGACAAGGCATATTAATAGAGTGATGAATAACACACTGATGGAGCTGAGGACAAGGCATATTAATAGAGTGATGAATAACACACTGATGGAGCACTGAGGACAAGGCATATTAATAGAGTGATGAATAACACACTGATGGAGCACTGAGGACAAGGCATATTAATAGAGTGATGAATAACACACTGATGGAGCTGAGGACAAGGCATATTAATAGAGTGATGAATAACACACTGATGGAGCTGAGGACAAGGCATATTAATAGAGTGATGAATAACACACTGATGGAGCACTGAGGACAAGGCATATTAATAGAGTGATGAATAACACACTGATGGAGCTGAGGACAAGGCATATTAATAGAGTGATGAATAACACACTGATGGAGCTGAGGACAAGGCATATTAATAGAGTGATGAATAACACACTGATGGAGCACTGAGGACAAGGCATATTAATAGAGTGATGAATAACACACTGATGCAGCACTGAGTACTTACGACATGAAGAGGATTCGGTCAATAAGGTCTAGTTTCTCAAACTTCAAAACAAGGATGCTTGTGATTGAACCTGAGGAGTTATATCGAGAGAGTTATAGCATCAATATTGGTGCAGGGTTACAGGTTAGCCCATAGCATCAATATTGGTGCAGGGTTACAGGTTAGCCCATAGCATCAATATTGGTGCAGGGTTACAGGTTAGCCTATAGCATCAATATTGGTGCAGGGTTACAGGTTAGCCCATAGCATCAATATTGGTGCAGGGTTACAGGTTAGCCTATAGCATCAATATTGGTGCAGGGTTACAGGTTAGCCCATAGCATCAATATTGGTGCAGGGTTACAGGGTAGCCTATAGCATCAATATTGGTGCAGGGTTACAGGTTAGCCCATAGCATCAATATTGGTGCAGGGTTACAGGTTAGCCCATAGCATCAATATTGGTGCAGGGTTACAGGTTAGCCCATAGCATCAATATTGGTGCAGGGTTACAGGTTAGCCCATAGCATCAATATTGGTGCAAGGTTAGCGGGTAGCCTATAGCATCAATATTGGTGCAGGGTTAGCGGGTAGCCTATAGCATCAATATTGGTGCAGGGTTAGTGGGTAGCCTATAGCATCAATATTGGTGCAGGGTTAGCGGGTAGCCCATAGCATCAATATTGGTGCAGGGTTACAGGTTAGCCTATAGCATCAATATTGGTGCAGGGTTACAGGTTAGCCCATAGCATCAATATTGGTGCAGGGTTACAGGGTAGCCTATAGCATCAATATTGGTGCAGGGTTACAGGTTAGCCTATAGCATCAATATTGGTGCAGCGTTACAGGTTAGCCTATAGCATCAATATTGGTGCAGGGTTACAGGTAGCCTATAGCATCAATATTGGTGCAGGGTTACAGGTTAGCCCATAGCATCAATATTGGTGCAGGGTTACAGGTTAGCCTATAGCATCAATATTGGTGCAGGGTTACAGGTTAGCCCATAGCATCAATATTGGTGCAGGGTTACAGGTTATTCCATAGCATCAATATTGGTGCAGGGTTACAGGTTAGCCCATAGCATCAATATTGGTGCAGGGTTACATGTTAGCCCATAGCATCAATATTGGTGCAGGGTTACAGGTTAGCCCATAGCATCAATATTGGTGCAGGGTTACAGGTTAGCCTATAGCATCAATATTGGTGCAGGGTTAGCGGGTAGCCCATAGCATCAATATTGGTGCAGGGTTACAGGTTAGCCTATAGCATCAATATTGGTGCAGGGTTAGCAGGTAGCCCATAGCATCAATATTGGTGCAGGGTTACAGGTTAGCCTATAGCATCAATATTGGTGCAGGGTTACAGGGTAGCCTATAGCATCAATATTGGTGCAGGGTTACAGGTTAGCCTATAGCATCAATATTGGTGCAGGGTTACAGGTTAGCCCATAGCATCAATATTGGTGCAGGGTTAGCGGGTAGCCTATAGCATCAATATTGGTGCAGGGTTACAGGTTAGCCTATAGCATCAATATTGGTGCAGGGTTAGCGGGTAGCCTATAGCATCAATATTGGTGCAGGGTTACAGGTTAGCCTATAGCATCAATATTGGTGCAGGGTTACAGGTTAGCCCATAGCATCAATATTGGTGCAGGGTTACAGGTTAGCCCATAGCATCAATATTGGTGCAGGGTTACAGGTTAGCCCATAGCATCAATATTGGTGCAGGGTTACAGGTTAGCCTATAGCATCAATATTGGTGCAGGGTTACAGGTTAGCCTATAGCATCAATATTGGTGCAGGGTTACAGGTTAGCCTATAGCATCAATATTGGTGCAGGGTTACAGGTTAGCCTAGAGCATCAATATTGGTGCAGGGTTACAGGTTAGCCTATAGCATCAATATTGGTGCAGGGTTACAGGTTAGCCCATAGCATCAATATTGGTGCAGGGTTACAGGTTAGCTTAGAGCATCAATATTGGTGCAGGGTTACAGGTTAGCCTAGAGCATCAATATTGGTGCAGGGTTACATGTTAGCCTAGAGCATCAATATTGGTGCAGGGTTACAGGTTAGCCTAGAGGATCAATATTGGTGCAGGGTTACAGGGTAACCTATAGCATCAATATTGGTGCAGGGTTACAGGTTAGCCTAGAGCATCAATATTGGTGCAGGGTTACAGGTTAGCCTAGAGCATCAATATTGGTGCAGGGTTACAGGTTAGCCTAGAGGATCAATATTGGTGCAGGGTTAGCGGGTAGCCGAAAGGATCAATATTGGTGCAGTTTAACCGTAACAGTTGGATCAATCATTAAACTTCTCTGGAGTTTTGGAGTGTGTTTCCTTGGAGATAAGGTGAAGCAATAAAGAACCACTGTGAAACATATGTCTTTGTAACTATTGCACAAAAGGGTGTGTCTATGACAGAACAGTCAGCGAGATCAGTACATTGCGTCTTTCAGTGTGTGATTGCCGACTTCCTCTCACCGACCCACCCTCCTCTCGTTCACTAGAGCACGCACAAAGCATTTCCTGAGCACAGTCATTGAGCAAACTGCCTCCATTAAGTATATACAAGGGAAATATGGGGACATAGGAAATTAGCGAATGGGTTTGAATACATGGCTGGTGCTGTGGTAGGAAGGGGGTGGATGAGAGTACATCAGTACATGAGAGTACTATGATATGCTGTAGTGACAGAGATGTGTATTATATAGGCCTAGGTATTATATGTCTAACATAGTTGTCGTTTATGCACCTACACAATTCCCAATCTGGCCCTCAATTCCCAATCTGGCCCTCAATTCCCAATCTGGCCCTCAATTCCCAATCTGGCCCTCATTTCCCAATCTGGCCCTCATTTCCCAATCTGGCCCTCAATTCCCAATCTGGCCCTCATTTCCCAATCTGGCCCTCAATTCCCAATCTGGCCCTCATTTCCCAATCTGGCCCTCATTTCCCAATCTGGCCCTCAATTCCCAATCTGGCCCTCATTTCCCAATCTGGCCCTCATTTCCCAATCTGGCCCTCAATTCCCAATCTGGCCCTCATTTCCCAATCTGGCCCTCAATTCCCAATCTGGCCCTCATTTCCCAATCTGGCCTTCATTTCCCAATCTGGCCCTCAATTCCCAATCTGGCCCTCATTTCCCAATATGGCCTATCATGGCCACCTAATCATCCCCAGCTTCCAATTGTCTCATTCATCCCCTCTCCTCCTGCTGTAAATGAGAATATGTGCTCAGTCAGTTTACCTGGTAAAATAAGGGTGAATAATAAATAAATCCCACCTGACTCTTCCTCTCTTATGGCCTATGGATCATGATATGGGATTCACATTTACATCATTCTCATACGTGCCTTGCTCAAGGGCACATTGGCAGATGTTTTATCTAGTCGGCTCGTGCGATTCAAACCTGACTACCTTTCGGTTACTTGCCCAACACTCTTAATCGCTAGGCTACCTGGCACCTGTAATGATAGGGTCGCTAGGCTACCTGGCACCTGTAATGATAGGGTCGCTAGGCTACCTGCCACCTGTAATGATAAGGACGCTAGGCTACCTGCCACCTGTAATGATAAGGACGCTAGGCTACCTGGCATCTGTAATGATAGGGTCGCTAGACTACCTGCCGCCAGTAATGATAGGGTTGCTAGGCTACCTGCCACCTGTAATGATAAGGACGCTAGGCTACCTGCCACCTGTAATGATAAGGACGCTAGGCTACCTGCCACCTGTAATGATAAGGGCGCTAGGCTACCTGCCACCTGTAATGATAAGGACGCTAGGCTACCTGCCACCTGTAATGATAAGGACTCTAGGCTACCTGCCACCTGTAATGACTGGGACTGGCGCCACAGAATGGACTCCAAAGTCAAGTATAGCATAATCAACCTCCTACTCATCATGGTACAGACCAGGGTTGGGGTCCGTTGCATTTAAATTCCAGTCAATTCAGGATGTGCACTGAAATTCCAATTCTCTTCAATGCTTTTCAATTGGGAAAACTGGAATTTGATTTACTTACTGAATTGACTGACTGGAATTGAAATTGATTTGACCCCAACCCTGGTATAGACTTCTAGAGGCAATCTGAGCTTTTTAAATTCCAGTCAATTCAGGATGTGCACTGAAATTCCAATTCTGTTGTCCTAATCTGTTTTCTTCTGGCTTTTGTTACTTTTGTTTAGTTTATTTGGTTTGGTTTTATAAATGCTTGAGTAACTCTCTGCTGTTACTAGTTTGCCATATGAATGAAGAGACATTCTCTACAGTGTGACCAGACTGTGTGGTCTGCATACCTTAAAAAGACCAGAATCAGAGGAGACTAGAGTAGGCTTGTGGGGTGTATGAATAATTCAATAAAACATAGCTTTGCTCTTAAAGCAGAAGTCTTCTTACCCAGACCATCACTCTAGTTCACTGTGATATCTGCCTGTGCCCCTACTCTGTCCATTATGCCCAGAATAGTAGACATAGTGTAGAGGTTTCTGCTTTCAAATGCAGCATTTTAAATATAGACCAACAGCAGCCACATTTTCTTGAGAACTTTTCGTCTCTTGTTCAAATGTTAGACCAGGGCTCCCCTACCCTGTTCCCAGAGAGCTAGTGTCCTGTATGTTTACACCAGGGCTCTCCTACCCTGTTCCTGGAGAACTACTGTCCTGTAGGTTAACACCAGAGCTCTCCAACCCTGTTCCCGGAGAGCTACTGTCCTGTAGGTTTACACCAGGGCTCTCCTACCCTGTTCCCAGAGAGCTACTGTCCTGTATGTTTACACCAGGGCTCTCCTACCCTGTTCCCAGAGAGCTACTGTCCTGTAAGTTTACACCAGGGCTCTCCTACCCTGTTCCCAGAGAGCTAGTGTCCTGTATGTTTACACCAGGGCTCTCCTACCCTGTTCCCAGAGAGCTACTGTCCTGTAGGTTTACACCAGGGCTCTCCAACCATGTTCCCAGAGAGCTACTGTCCTGTATGTTTACACCAGGGCTCTCCAAACCTGTTCCCAGAGAGCTACTGTCCTGTAAGTTTACACCAGGGCTCTCCTACCCTGTTCCCAGAGAGCTACTGTCCTGTAAGTTTACACCAGGGCTCTCCTACCCTGTTCCCAGAGAGCTACTGTCCTGTATGTTTACACCAGGGCTCTCCTACCCTGTTCCTGGAGAGCTACTGTCCTGTAGGTTTACAACAGGGCTCTCCGACCCTGTTCCTGGAGAACTACTGTCCTGTAGGTTAACACCAGAGCTCTCCAACCCTGTTCCTGGAGAGCTACTGTCCTGTAGGTTTACACCAGGGCTCTCCAACCCTGTTCCTGGAGAGCTACCGTCCTGTATGTTTACACCAGGGCTCTCCTACCCTGTTCCTGGAGAGCTACTGTCCTGTAGGTTTACAACAGGGCTCTCCGACCCTGTTCCTGGAGAACTACTGTCCTGTAGGTTAACACCAGAGCTCTCCAACCCTGTTCCTGGAGAGCTACTGTCCTGTAGGTTTACACCAGGGCTCTCCAACCCTGTTCCTGGAGAGCTACTGTCCTGTAGGTTAAAACCAGGGCTCTCCAACCCTGTTCCTGGAGAGCTACCGTCCTGTATGTTTACACCAGGGCTCTCCTACCCTGTTCCTGGAGAGCTACTGTCCTGTAGGTTTACAACAGGGCTCTCCGACCCTGTTCCTGGAGAACTACTGTCCTGTAGGTTAACACCAGAGCTCTCCAACCCTGTTCCTGGAGAGCTACTGTCCTGTAGGTTTACAACAGGGCTCTCCGACCCTGTTCCTGGAGAGCTACTGTCCTGTAGGTTTACACCAGGGCTCTCCAACCCTGTTCCTGGAGAGCTACTGTCCTGTAGGTTTACACCAGGGCTCTCCAACCCTGTTCCTGGAGAGCTACTGTCCTGTAGGTTTACACCAGGGCACTCCAACCCTGTTCCTGGAGAGCTACTGTCCTGTATGTTTACACCAGGGCTCTCCAACCCTGTTCCTGGAGAGCTACTGTCCTATAGGTTTACACCAGGGCTCTCCAACCCTGTTCCTGGAGAGCTACTGTCCTGTATGTTTACACCAGGGCTCTCCAACCCTGTTCCTGGAGAGCTACTGTCCTATAGGTTTACACCAGGGCTCTCCAACCCTGTTCCTGGAGAGCTACTCTCCTGTAGGTTTACAACAGGGCTCTCCAACCCTGTTCTGAGGTGTTCCTCAGATTTGTCCTGTTTACAAAAAATAAAATGCATATTACCAAGAAACCATTTCAGGCTATCAAATTAGAGTAGCTAGACTGTCTGAATATCTTTGCTGGCATATCTACTGGAAAAGTTGACAGACTTTAGAAAAGCAAGCAATAACTAAATGTAATGAATAAGACTCAAAATCCTTTCAATCTTTTACCCAGATTTTAGCAGAGACGCATATTTTGTTTCTTAATAAAGAACCACAAGTCAGGATACAGACAGCTCAAAAGGTATGCTTAGATATGCAATAATATATATAGCATTAATAATTATTATGGTTCTAGATTGCAGGAAAAAGCTGTTTCAGGTGTTTGAAAAATGCTAAATTCTCCAATTTACTTAAGGGGGCATACCCCCCCAGACCCGTGCCCCCCAGACCCACTTCCAGCCATTCTCACATACCTTGTGCCCCCTCTGATTTTTATGCAACACATTACATAAATCCCTTTTAGAGGGTCAGAAATAGACCTAAACATTCTGCAGGTGGACTTAGACTAAAATCCAGTCGTTTGATCATGCGAAATCTGTAACTGTTGTTGCGCTAATATTATCCGACATGGCACGTTGAGTTCCTGACTGGGACCTATAGATCTTTTACAGTAGTCGGCTAGGCTGTAGTTATATCAAGCAGGCGTGCATTTAGTCCTACTGACTGTAGCCTAAAAAGCATGAGCTTCTTAAATGAGTGAAGAAATATTAGAAAATAGACCATCTACATGGTCCGACATTATTTAGCTAGATTCCTAATAAATTACCTCCAAATGCGGTTTCCTGTATACATGCATCTCTTGCCCAGAGAGAGCCTATCCCTAGTCGCCTAACGCATGAGGGAAGATGTCAATCTTCACCATTTTAGTGACAAAGTTGCTGGAGCAAATAGATTGTAAAGTGCAAAATAATTGATTGCCAATGCGATTGAACTTCATGCGCAAAAGTATGTTCCAGAAATCATTTCTGCCGGGTTGGTTGAGGCAGCAATATCTATATTTGGGCACGGAAAATAACGTCACAGCGACTGTTGCCAAGTTAGAAGAAAAAAAATACGCTTAAGCACGCACAGACGTCAGAGCGCTCTGACGTGGAGTCAACCTTGGCAACAGAGCTATGGAACAATAAATACACAGTGCACGTAGAGGTGTAGACCACTACGTTCCTAATGGCCAAATCTGAGACAATTGTGTAACTGCCCCCTATAGAAAACCATTCACTTTCATAGTCTATATAAAGTGTAATTAGTTATACATTTCAGTGCAAAATTGATGATTTGTCTGTGTGTGTGTGTATGTATTTTTTTAATAGAAGGTAAGACGTGAATGAATAATTTAATATTTTTATTCGTTCAGTTTATTTTTTACGTTTTTCCAAAGGTTCAGTTCTCTTTGTAGTATAAAAATATTAGAAATTAGAAATTTCACAACATCAAAAAAAAAACTAACGTTTTCATAGAAAACTTTCATACTAGGATAGACCAACCAGACAAGCACATCATGATTGTTAAATATCACACACGTACAAGAAGCTCACATTCCATCAACCAGAAAACAAACAGGGCAAGATAACTATAACTAGGCTCTGAACACTGAAACACAACTTTGTTATCTAGCACCATAAAATCAACAACTATTTTGTAAACCCAAACTATTGTTTTATTAGTTAAACATGCTTTAAAATCAGCTACATAGTTGAAAGAGGCAAGTGATAGCCCATTATAGTCCATACAAAACAAAGGTAAACAAATATATTTTGCTTCCTGGTTGTGTGCGTCCAAGTCCATATCTCTGCGATCATTCTGCACAGCCACCACATACTGGTACTGTACATGAGGAAATGTTAAATATGCTCTAGAGGAAATGGTGTTGTGTGGAAGAATGGAAATCAAAAATGTCACCCAAGTGCACTACTTTAGACCAGAGCCCTATGGGACTAGTGCATTACTTTAGACCAGAGCCCTATGGGATACCTTATGGACCCTGATCAAAAGCAATGAAATATATATAGGTCATAGGGTGTCATTTGGGAGACAGCTACGGTTCTCCTGCTCACAGGGCTAGGAGTGTAGGGGAGCTGAGGGACTACGGTTCTCCTGCTCACAGGGCTAGGAGTGTAGGGGAGCTGAGGGACTACGGTTCTCCTGCTCACAGGGCTAGGAGTGTAGGGGAGCTGAGGGACTACGGTTCTCCTGCTCACAGGGCTAGGAGTGTAGGGGAGCTGAGGGACTACGGTTCTCCTGCTCACAGGGCTAGGAGTGTAGGGGAGCTGAGGGACTACGGTTCTCCTGCTCACAGGGCTAGGAGTGTAGGGGAGCTGAGGGACTACGGTTCTCCTGCTCACAGTGCTAGGAGTGTAGGGGAGCTGAGGGACTACGGTTCTCCTGCTCACAGGGCTAGGAGTGTAGGGGAGCTGAGGGACTACGGTTCTCCTGCTCACAGGGCTAGGAGTGTAGGGGAGCTGAGGGACTACGGTTCTCCTGCTCACAGGGCTAGGAGTGTAGGGGAGCTGAGGGACTACGGTTCTCCTGCTCACAGGGCTAGGAGTGTAGGGGAGCTGAGGGACTACGGTTCTCCTGCTCACAGGGCTAGGAGTGTAGGGGAGCTGAGGGAGTCAGAGGATTGATCGTTGCTGCTGCTCCCTTTCTGTTGGGCTACGCCACAGGTAGGCAACGCCTCCGCCTCAGGATAGCTGAAGACGAAGGAAGATGTGTACGTGGTGCAGGATGGGGTGCAGGTGACCACAGGGGTGCACAGGGGCTCAAAGTCATTATTGGCTGTGCTGTAGAGAGGCTCCCAGTCCTGGGTGTACAGGGAGCTGGTCAGATCGACATCGGGCACCGACCGGGCCGTCTCCATCTCCGTCTTGGAGAGGAGAGACAGGGACTCCAGGCAGGCTGTGTCCAGGTCGGCCATCTTGACGTCAGAGACGGAGATGGAGGCGGTGGACAGGAGGGGGCTGCTGGAGAAGATTGAGGCGGAGAGGTTGGAGCTGGCGGTCGACGGAATGGAGGTGAGGGGAGTTGCTGAGCAGACGGAGCTGGAGACCATGCTTTGAGACTGGGGTGGGGACAGCTGGATGGAGACCCCGTAGGAGTGGGAGGGGAAAACAGTGTCCATATCAGAGGGGATCTTGCAGATGGGCTGGTGGGCTGCCAGGATAAACTCCAACTTCTCCTTCTCTTTGAGCAGGTTGGCGATGTCGTTCTGGAGAGCGGACTTCTCATCCTCCAGCTCGTCAGTTTCACCCTGCAGAGTGTCGGTGAGTTCCTTCCTCCTGTTGCGGCATTTAGCTGCTGCCTGCTTGTTCCTCTCTCTACGGAAACTCTTCTTCGCCTCCTCCTCAGGAGAAAGCTATAGAAGAAAAAAAAAGAGAAGAAAATGAATTCCCCGCTGTCTTTGAATGCAATGTCATCATTAAATCCTACATACATTGTTCTCCATATTCAAAACCAAAGTGACGTAAATGAATCACTATACATTGCTTCTAGATCAGGTCTAAGATCAGTTAAGATATTTACCTGTTCCATTCTGGCTCTGCGCCCAGAGCTGTGGCCCTTGTTCCTCATGGCACTAGTGTAGGTTGGGGGGCTGACACTGTAGGGATGGACTCTGTGAGAAGAGGCCACGGAGGATACGAGCGGCTGGTCCATCCACTGCAGGTCTGGACTGGCAGAGACAGCCGTGACAGTAGGGATGAAGGAGCCACTGGACACTGAAGTCAGGTCTGTGAAGTCCTGTTCGAGAAAGAGGAGAGAATTCAGTCAGTACAGGAGCATTTCTAGCCAGACAGGGTAGAGTACTAGGGTGGGTGGGCGATGCTGCTGAACCAATGCACAGCACCGCAGCATGTCCCTTCATGCATATGAATGAAGCCAGTTAGTCTATTAGAAAGCCATATGGTTTATAAATATCCCTCCTGATGTAAGCTATGACGCAGAACTTTTCTCTGGAGTTTCCTCGCTAAATGAATTACCTATAGGAGTATGTAGTAGTCAGTGTTGCAGAGCAGAACCGAGTCTGATGCTTTATTACGCGTCAACATCTAGGCTACTATAAGGAGACGTCATGCATTGTTATAGCCTAACATGTTATTGGTTTATCTAATAAAATTACAGTAAAAAAAAAAAAAATGATTACTGTAATGTTAATACACTATAGTATCAGTACTTGACTTGTACTGAAATAGGTGCTGGTACTCATTGTGTGCGCCGGTACGGTTTATAAATGTATCTGCGGGAGCTCCACAATACCTTCGCGCTAATATTCTATAAGAAGTACAGGAGCTAGCGTTGAGCTCAAACAATATTACATTTGGAGGTGCCAATCCTCGGCTCTGGTGAGCTCCTTCCCAAGTCAAGCGCTGACTAGTAGTACAGCTATCAATGACATTGTAACTAAGGCAATATGCCTTTATTGATCGATCAACGTACCTGAGATTGGGGAGAGCCTATAGTGGAGTAAGATCCCGCAGGAGAGTTGTAGTAAGCCAGGTTGTCGCAAGCTGGAGAAGCGGTACTGCACCGGGAAGAGGAGTCACAATCCGTGTTGAAAGCAGAGTACATCTTCGTTTCTGGAGATCACGAAGAAACTCGGCAAAATCCAAAAGCGTCGGCTAAAGTTGTCAAAGTCAGGTGATCCCTTTTTCAGGTTTGCTGTTGTAGTCTATTTCGTATCTTTGCGTTCTCTTTTTAGCTGCTAAAAGTTTGACTGCCAACTCTGACAGCTCGCAGGGTTTTTATAGTTTTCCACCCGACTGGCGAGGAAATACTCATGACGTAGGCATGGATCGTACCTCCATGATCAGCGCGACATAACAACAGTTTTTAAACATACTAAATACTAATTTTGACACTCGTAACACATTGCGTAGTGTATAATAGTTCAAATATGGGATTTAACGTGCCTTTGTTGTGTGTTTATTGTATAAGATAAAAAAGTTAGAACATCGAAGTTACCATTCCCAAGAAATGGAATGTTCCAAAAGGAGATCCCGTCGACGTAATTTACCTTATATGGTGTATCCTGTTAAATGGGCGTGCCCTGCTTGGAAACACCAAAACTATCCTGAGATCAGCAACAAGTGGCTGACAGTAGCATAACAGCATAACATTATCATGTAACGACAACCAGTGTTGGGGAAGC
The DNA here is from genome assembly GCF_016432855.1 of Salvelinus namaycush. Classification (NCBI taxonomy): domain Eukaryota; kingdom Metazoa; phylum Chordata; class Actinopteri; order Salmoniformes; family Salmonidae; genus Salvelinus; species Salvelinus namaycush. The sequence continues at coordinate 36,306,019 of NC_052335.1, forward strand.
TTCTCTGAAAAAGATACACTGACTACACCAAACCATAGGAACACCTTCATAATATTGAGTAGTTCACTACATCCAAACTACTTTGTGAAAAAGTATCATATCTAAATCTGCAATGTCATAGACTACAAATTGCAAGAACAGATCACTCTGGAGTCAGACGTTAATAACAGAATGTGTAATTTAGCCTATTAAATACATAAACTATGTTTCAAGTGAGAATGAATTGCAAGTTTTAATGTCACGTGCACAAGTCCAGTGAAAGGCCTTTCTTGCCAGCTCTAAATCCAACAATGCAGTAATCAGTATCAATATAGCACAACAAATAACACACGGTGGAACATAAACACACCAGAAATAAAAACAAGAAATGAGAAGAACACAAGAAATTAAGAAGCTGTATACAGGGTCAGTTCAGTACCATATTAACAATGTACAGGGATACTGGAGTGATAGAGGTAGATATGTATAGGGGTAAGGTGACTATATACAGGGTCAGTACCATATTAACAATGTACAGGGATACTGGAGTGATGGAGGTAGATATGTATAGGGGGAAGGAGACAGGGATACTGGAGTGATGGAGGTAGATATGTATAGGGGGAAGGAGACAGGGATACTGGAGTGATGGAGGTAGATATGTATAGGGGAAGGTGACTATATACAGGGTCAGTGTGTGTGTGTGTGTGTGTGTGTGTGTGTGTGTGTGTGTGTGTGTGTGTGTGTGTGTGTGTGTGTGTGTGTGTGTGTGTGTGTGTGTGTGTGTGTGTGTGTGTGTGTGTGTGTGTGTGTGTGTGTGTGTGTGTTTCACACCCTTGGTTGTTCCTGATGCTCTGTATCATCCCATTTCGCCAAACATCACATTTCCAAAGTTAAGGGTTAAATTTAGGTCCTCATTCCGAATGGTTAAGGTAAGAGTTACGTTTTGGGATAGTGTTAAAACATTAGGTTTAGGTACTCATTCTGATTGGTTAAGGTAAGAGTTAAGGTTTGGATAGGGTGAAAACATAAAGTACCACCACTGGGATCAAACACACAGCCTTCTGATCCAGTGTCATGGAATTACTGATGATATGGGACATACTCAACTGTCCTATTCGTGGAATAACATATTTAACAACTTGACATTGAAGTCTCCTTGGGTAGGCCTCATGATGTATAAATATGTTAGGTCCTCAGTTAAGGAGGTGTAACCGATGTGAAATGGCTAGCTAGTTAGCGGTGGTGCGCGCTAGCAGCCTTTCAATCAGTGACGTCACTTGCTCTGAGACCTTGAAGCAGTGGTTCCCCTTGCTCTGCAAGGGCCGCGGCTTTTGTGGAGCGATGGGTAACGATGCTTCGTGGGTGACTGTTGTTGATGTGTGCAGAGGGTCCCTGGTTCGCGCCCGGGTCGGGGCGAGGGGACGGACTAAAGTTAAACTGTTACAGAGGGTCCCAATGACTATGTAGCGTTTAACATTACATATGATTTCAGTTAAGTAATTGAGAAGATAATAAAGCACCTCATCAGTGTAAACCGATTCAACACAAAGGTATTACTTATAACTGAAAAATGGACCAATAAACTATATGCATATAGAATAATATAGAAATAAAGGCATTATAACACTATTGTGCAGATCATAAACAGAGAGGTATAATAATAAACAGTTGCTGAACTGAAGCCAACAACATCTCCTAGACTACGCATGTACTTTGGCCCAAGGCAACTGAAGCCAACAACATTCCCTACTCTACGCATGTACTTTGGCCCAAGGTAATGTTTGTACCTGTTGGGCCTACCTGTGGAATCCAGGTGAGGTGATGGGAGGGCGTGGCAGTAAGGTGGAACAACAGGTACAGAGAGATCCTTGATGAAAACCTGTTCCAGAGCACAGAGGACCTCAGACTGGGGTGAAGGTTCACCTTCAGATCTTGAGACAAGGCTTGATAGGATCTGCAAGGAAAATTGGGAGAAACTCCTCAAATACAGGTGTGCCAAGCTTGTAGCATCATACGCAAGAAGACTCCAGGCTGTAACCGCTGCCAAAGGTGCTTCAACAAAGTACTGAGTAAAGGGTCTGAATACTGATGTAAATGTGATATTTGCATAAGTAAAAACCTGTTTTTGCTTCATCATTATGAGGTATTGTGTGTAGATTAATGAGGGGGGAAAAACAATTTAGTACGTTTTAGAATAAGGCTGTAACGTAACAAAATGTGGAAAAAGTCAAGGCGTCTGAATACTTTCTGAAGGCACTGTATATCTCATATTTAATATAGTATCTATATTATATATGATGATTAAATTCCATGTTTATTGTTTGACTCAACAAGTTCTGAATGAGTTATAATAGTTCCAGAAATATACCTCCCCCGTGTAGGCTTCATAACAAACGTTGTTTATTCTGCCAAAGTTTTGATAAACATTCTTAAATAGGGAAAACATCACTCTCATAGACCAGTAGTCTGTATATTACAAGAGGGTTCCTCCCCCCATACATTTAAATATGCAGTGGCCGTATTTCCCTGGTTCCTGTTTTGTTTAACGTTTCTGCGTTGCCCCGGCAACGCCCCACCCCTTAGCGTCAGTGACGGTCTGGTTTTTCATAGCGGTCTTTCATAGCGGAGCAGTGGAATGCCGCACATGGTTAGTTGACAATTGTTTATTTACGTAGCTAGAGTGATTGGCAAGACTCGACATACACAACATCGGACTTCATTTTTGAAGGGATTTCAGATGTTTGTTATGAACTTAGAGTGAAATGTAGTTTATTTAGGCTATAGCATTGCCGGGTCAGCCATACTAGAAGTTGTAAAGAAGGTTTTAAACAAGGTTAGGCTATATCCTCCCATCAACGATTTTTTTCCAAATGGTTATACACGAGAGCAAGCTAATTGTAGCCGACCAAAATATGAAATGCTTGATTTATTTTCTTTTGTCATCATATATCAATTTTGGCAATAGTTTTATGTGAGTTTTAATAAGAAAAATGAAAAGTAAAAGCATTCCTTGTGAGCCGTCCCATAAGCGTAATCAATCAGAATTTTGCCTTTCCATAAATGCAAATTAAAAGTAAGCGAGATCGAATCAGTCCTTCCTTGGAATAATTGCTTCCAAATTCTATTCAACAGTTAACAAACAGTTCCCTATTCAGACTTCTCTTTCAACAAGGGTCTGCTCAACTATGTCATCAGTCTGGTTTGTTGCCTAAAATGCCAATGATGTCATCTGTAGACCCTAATAGGCGTTTGGATCTAAACATAGAACTCCTTTCAAAGCATTTCTCACATTCACACTTAAGTGACCTGAGTGAAAACATTTATTTGACCTGAACTCAGGGGGTCCATAATTATGTCTGGACCTCATATCTATGCCCCTCACCCGACCCATGACCTGGAGACAAAATGAAAGACAGACCACCCTAATGAACTACCAGTAAATATTCAGAGGGCGTGACTGCTGGTAAACGTGAGGCATACCCTCTTTTGGCAGGTAGCACGTCTTAGCAGTTAAGATCATTGGGCCAGTAACCGAAAGGTTGCTGGTGTGAATCCCCAAGCCTGCAAGGTGAAAGAAAATCTGCCATTCTGCCCTTGAGCAAGACAGGTAACCCCTAACAACTGCTCCCAAGCAATGTTCCTGTAACGATTCTCATCCTCTTCGTCTGAGGAGTAGCAAGGATCGGACCAATGTGCAGCGTGGTAAGTGTCCATAATGAAAAGTTTAATAAATCAAACTGAAAATTGAACACTGAACAAAATAACAAAAGCACAAACAAACAACCGAAACAGTCCCGTATGGAGCAAACGCTAACACAGGAAACAATCACCCACAAAACACAATGAAAAACAGGCTACCTAAATATGGCTCCCAATCAGAGACAACGATCGACACCTGCCTCTGATTGAGAACCATACTAGGCCAAACACAGAGAAATATAACGAACAGAACAAAACATAGAAAAACAACATAGAATGCCCACCCAAACTCACGCTCTGACCAAACTAAAGTAAAGACATAAAAAAGGAACTAAGGTCAGAACGTGACAGTTCCCTCTAATTTCTTTCATCGCTGAGCAAATTTCAGTTCTGCTGAGTGCAAACTTGAGCATTGTGAAAATTCTGTGCAACTTCCAGTGTGCATTTACTGTGAACACTGAGGCTGTACCCACTTATAAGTTAGTTTTAACTGTGGTCAAGTAGGCTACTGTGGCTATTTGATCATAACGTAGGCCTACCAGAGTGGCCTACCATTAAAAACAATGGAGAAAATGCATCCCATAACATTTTAACATGGAAATAGCTGTTCTATCGTTCAGCCTACAGTGGCAGCCAATGTGTGGTGTTCAATGTAGGCCTACATTCCATGAGACTTTAGAGAGAAAATAACATGCAGGGCTTGACATTAACCTGTTTATGCACTTGTCCTTCAGACAAGGAGGTGACTGAAAATTCTGTTGTTTGATGCAAGAAACCACTTTACTAAATAAATTGCATCATTATCCCTATACCATTATTACAGAGAATCAGACAAATTATGCTACCTTCTGCCTATTGGTTACTTAGCTTATTCAAGCCTGTCTCAAAATACAACACTGCTCCTTTAAGACAAAAAAAAATCTCTTTACCTGACTCCCTTTTCAAAGATGTATAGAAATACAGATGTTTTGTGCTCTTGTAGGAAGCAATCACACCCCCATTATTGACTACAAATGATCTATAACTGGGCTAATAACTCACTAACTAGCAAAGGACATGAACAAATGTACAAATTATCTATCATTCAAATCTAGCAGTATTTCTTTTGATTTGTCAGTCGGGATAATGGGATAATTAGGAGTACACTGCCATCTCCCATCCCTGGATTGAGGTACGTTTTCTGAGCCGTATCTCGTACCGGCTCCACACTGTCCTTATCATGGCAGCCGCGTTTCGCCTAGAGAGAGATTGTAATGAACATCCAGTCCAGGGGTTCCCAGACTTTTTCATTCAGGCCTCCCTTCCAGGATTGATGCACTACCCAATTTCTAAATTGCACCTTGTGCATTCTACTATTACAACTTTCAAGAGTAAATTGAAAGCTGGGCTGAGTTTTGAAAAAAAAAAAATGGGGGGGGGGGGGGGGGGACCCCACACACCCCACAGTTTGGCAACCACTGATCCAGTCATATTCTGGCTATGCTACTTTTTATTTAAAAAAAATAGTTAACCATTTATTTAACTAGGCAAGTCAGTTAAGAACAAATTCTTATTTACAATGGCGGCCTACCCCGGCCAAACCTGGACAGCGCTGGGCCAATTGTGCGCCGCCCTATGGGACTCCCAATCACATCCAGATGTGATACGGCCTGGATTTGAACCAGGGACTGTAGTGACGCCTCTTGCACTGAGATCCAGTGCCTTAGACCGCTGTGCCACTCGGGAGCAGAACATGCTGCCAGTAATATTTTTACAGTAGCTTTTGAGAAGAAGACCATTCATCTGAGCAAGGGAAGTGTCCCAAATGGCACTTTTGTGGTGCACTACTAACCTATGGGCCCTGGTCAAAAGTTATTCTGCTGTCCCCATGGGATAAACATTTTTGGTTCCAGGTAGAACCCTTTTTGGTTCCAGGTAGAGGTTTCTACATGGAACCAAAAAAGGGTTCTTCAAAGGGTTCTCCTATGGGGACAGCCAAAGAACCCTTTTAGGCTCTAGATAGCACCTTGTTTTCCTAAGAGTGTAGGCTAGATAAGGAACAGGGTACTATTTGATTTGGGATGTAGGCATATTCCAGGATACACTCCATCTCCTTGAGAAATAAAATTGCAAGAATAAAATTGAATCATTATAATATGCATGTAGCCTATTCTAAAAAAAAAAAAGTTAGGACTTTATAGAATGAATGAGTGACGCGGATTAATTTCATTGCCTATATCAATTTTTCTCTAGGGAGTGTTTGAATGGTCTACTTAACTCAACACTCAAGGCGACCTGTGAACGGAAACTCCATATATGGTCCTAAATGTCTCCTCTCTGATTGGTTCTCTGGCTGCAGCGACAAGTCTGTTGCTTGAGCAGTATTTGTCAAGTTTAGGCTATGTAATAATTATAATCACAGCTATAATCTCACATATAATTACAGAGAGACGTCTCTGTAGCAGGTGTGTATAGTGGCAAACCCTCAAGAAATCTATTTTCAATGTCTTTTCTATTAAAACATGGACCGATGTCTATCTGTAACACGCATATGATTAGGCAATGAGTGGCTGCAGAAAACCCCCTGCTATTCAGATATCGACAACAATACCAATGTTATTAAAATGATTATAACACATAACATTTGTATTAAATATTAGAAGGCTAGATTCTGTGTGGATAGTGTCCTACACAAAATTGCTGTGTTTTTTGGAGGACATTTAAGGTCGGTGGTGTATATGAAATGATACGTTAGGCAGACGATTTCATTCGACATGTTGTTTTCCATAGGAACAGCCTAGAGATATAGGCTATATATAGCGTGGTACATATGTGTTCAGTATATCATCTGAAACGTGGCCATGTGTGTATTACGAAACAATGTTTTTACAAAAGGAACGTAGGCTATAACGTGCCGCGAATGCAAATCCTGCATACTGTAGGTTGCTATATGATGTGACGTAGATCATTAATACGTTGGTGGCGGTTACAATGTAAGGTATCCATTTCTTGAAGAGGGGTGCTTAATATGTAAACATTTGGTCATATTTTAATAGTGGGCCTAATTCATATTTGGATAACAGTTAAGACTGCTCTCAACTCTCAGGTAAAATGTATAGTTAATATTGCTGCTCCATTGATAAAAACAAGCCTGTTGATTCTACCCCATAACACCCTTCTGTCTTTGTGGAATGGTACGTTCTCTCCACACAGATTTCATTCATAAAATTCCAGCTCACTATAAAAGGAGGCGCGCTCCACTATCTGCACCAACTACCATTCACGTGAAAGAACCCAGAAAAAGTGATGCACAGAGGTGATAGAACAGCAGCACGGTCGATAATAGCCTATAATATAGGAGGAATAGTGATTTGTTTTTATGCTTTATTGATACACATCATCATGTATCCAGACTCGAGCCCAAACTACAATGTCTCGAGCTCGTCCAGCAGCAGCAGCAGCAGCACGAGAAGCAGCAGTTTAGCATCGCCTACCGGAGACATACCCGCGTGCAGTCAGCGGTCTCAAAGCTCACTCACGAGCGCATCATCAGTAGACAGCAGCACGTCTCAGGTACGAATGGATTCTTATTAGAAAAAATAAAAAAGCTGCATGGAATTGCGTTGGAGGATCATTTGGAAAGGTTCATTATGTCTGTGTTGCATTCAGTTTCTGGCAAGATCAATCATTTATATATATATCTTTTTTTTTAAATTGCATATTAATTCAGAGTGATTCTGAATCTGCAGCCTATTTGCCTACTAGACCGTGAACCGCTCGAGATAGAAAATATGTAGACTCCAGTGTCAGCTCCGTTACTGCGACACATAGCCTATCCAGATGTGTATGGCTTGTTGAAAAAGCCCTTATTGAGTAGGTAACATATAGGCCTGCCTACATGCCACCGTCAGACTGCTGGCCGATCACCTTCAAATTCCTGACATTCCTGGAGTGGTATAAGCGGTCCATGTTTACCAAATGATAATTTAAGACTTGACTGATGCCATCATGCCAATAGATGATGAGGATGGTGATCATCATGAAGACGGTGATGACGATGATTTATGATGATGATGATTGGTTTAGCTTTTATTGGCAACATGAGATGGACTGTCGTTTTTTTACGGTTGTGTTACTGTGATCAGGGTCACTCTTGTGAACGATACCCTGGCCCAATGGGTTTCCCGTGAATCATAAAATAAAATAAAAAATAGCGCGACATCAAACGCTAATTATTGATGTTGTAAATGAGTTCATCATTAGCTATAGATACACCATCAATTGTGCTATAACCACATCATTGATGCACATCACGCCCTTTTTGGAAAGGTCAACCACGCATGTCATCGGAGTCTATTAGATTTAATCAATTCAACATTCCTTGTGTTGTTTTTGCAGACTGTCTGCGGTGAAACAGACTGTCCACGGCAGTCTCCCTTTGTTCCTACAGTGACTGCAATCTCAGCCTTCTCGGATCTGCAGTGGATGGTCCAACCGACCACCGTCATCTCAGCATCTGCCTCCCCCTCCTCCCCCTCCAGCGGCGCAAAGCCTACAAGAGCTCATGGCGCAACCCAGTCATCTTCAAGAGCGGGAGGGAGCAAGGAACAATCCACCAACAAGAAAGGGAAAAAACAGGTAAGCTGTGTTATATATCATGGACAATTTCGATATAATTTTTTACTATGCAGTCCTGAATGTTCTAGTGTGCTGTGTGTGTGTGAACGTGACTGGACACACTGTGCCAATGGTGCAGCATACACACAGTGTTCTATAGGTCTAGTATCGAGCTTGTTACTCACTCAATGTGTAGCCTAGCCAAGGAAAGTCTACAGTCAGCAACCATGGTATATTTTCTGACACTGCATTAAAAGATGTATAGGCTATTTTAGGGCTACCCTTTGCCAAATATTGAATTAGTCTTAAGGGCCAATTGATGCAATGGCAAGATTCCTTACGCATTTAGTGTTCTCTTTTGTTGTGACTGGTCCAGGCTACATCAGAAGAGGATGAGAGGAGGAAGATCAGGAGAGAGAGGAATAAAGTGGCCGCGGCCAAGTGTCGCAACAGACGGAGGGAGCTCACCGACACCCTGCAAGCCGTAAATACACCTTGTTCTCATGTGAAACTGTCATGTGGAGATGCTTAGCAGAATGGATTTGCAATGTTTTTTTTACCCAAAGTGATTGATGCTCTCTATACTTCTTACTAGACCATGTATCTTCTTTTTTTTACTGTAATTTCATAAACATGGTAATTGATTAATGTGTGGTTCTCTCCTTATAGGAAACTGATCAGCTTGAAGAGGACAAAGAGGCCTTGCAGACAGAGATAGCCCACCTCCTGAAAGAGAAAGAGAGTCTGGAACAGATCCTATCCGCCCACCAGCCAGCCTGCAAACTAGCCGCCGCTGAAGACAACAACGTGGAAGAAGACATCGATGAAGACATCGACGAAGACATCGACGAAGACATCGACCGCATGCTCCAGGACCCTCCGGATTCCCCCCAGCTGCTCTCCATCTTGGAGAACGAAGACAAACTCCAACTCCCAGAGGGAAATGCAACACTAGTGACTGTGTCCGACACTCCTTCGCTTCAGGACATGGAAACTGTTGTGGTCCCCTCGAGCATCTCCATCTCTGCCTCGGCCATCTTGGGTAACTCCAACATCCTGCTGTGCTCCAGCGCTGAGGAAGAACCCATGGATGACCTAAACTTCGACCAAGATGACTTAGACGATCTGGTCCCTAGCCTGGAACTCAACATGGCTGTGGCCCCTCAGAACGCCCCGTCTGTCCCCGACATCGACCTCCTCGGGGGCCCCTTTTGCCTCTCAGACTGGGAGACTCTGTACAAGTCGGTGTCCAACAATCTGGAGCCTCTCTGCACCGCCACGATGATGTCTTCCAGTGACAGTCCTACCTGTAGCAGTTACCGCTCTGTGTTTAGTTTGAATTACTCAGAGATAGACTCTTTGGCGGGGACAGGAGTTGCAACTCCAGCTCTGAGGCCCTCAAAGGAGGTGTTGGTGGTAGATCTGATTTGATGAACTTTGAACTCTCCCACACTGTTGACTTTGTGACACTGTTATGGGACTGGTGGGACATATACATATAGGGCTGGTTTCCCCACACACAGATTAAGCCTTAGTCTTCAATTAAAAAGCAGTTGTTCAATGATGATTCTCCTTTGAAAGTGCTTCTTTAGTCCAGGACTAGGCTTAATCTGTGTCTGATAAACACGGCCCGTGAGTTTGATATTGAACCAATAAGCGATGGTCTATTCATCTACCCCCCCCCCCCCCCCTGATGTTTTGTTGTGCTTGTTATGATGTTTTGTTAACATTTAACCTTTAGCACCAAATTAAATGGTTACTGTGACTGTAACAGTATCAACATCTTCCATATATATATATATATATATTGGTGCACCTGTGGGGCTGTTCACCCTCTTGAAAAAGATATATATTGTTGTCCTTTGTATCAAAATTAAATGCATGCAAAATCTTACAATTTGATTAAAAAGGGGTGCGATATCTTTGTTTTTCCATCCTTAAATATACATGTGAAACTAGAGTGTGGTTTGTGAGGATACTGATATCAGATTGTGTCTTATTAACAGGTGAAATTACAGTTTGAGTATTGTGGACATCATTTTACTGTAAAGTGACATTTCTTTCTGGTTTTCCATGAAAACATAGTGTTATGTATTTTATCAAGATGTATTTTATGACATAGTTTATTTTTTTACCTTAAAAAGTTTCGACTAATTGTTGTTAAGATGCAAAAAAAAAAATAGAACACAGACAAATAAAATAATAAAACTGGGATCCCTGGGTATTGATTGTTTGCTTTGAGGAAGTCGTATAAATCTACCGTCTGCCTCTACGACATGTGCAACGATGTATCATTTTACAAACGCGATCTCTCCGGTGCCAGTAGGCTATCTAGCCCAATAATTAACGTGAAACAAATAATTTCAACATAGAAACTGTAAAACGTCAACAACAAAAGAGAGACAAACATAGGCTTTCACTAACCAGCGCAAGGACCATGGACAGGTCTTCCACTCGTGTGCCATCAACAGAAACGTCACTGATAACATCACCAACTAGCTTGGTTAGCTCGGACTGGCCAACCATACTAGTTGTTGCCTATGTAGGCCATTGGATATTTATGAAATCATTATTTAATGAAGTTATATCTCGTCAATGAATCTCTGCTATAGCCCTAAAAAGAAAAGGTTCCTGGAGTATCCTTTAGGGGGTTCTTCAAATTTAAACTGTGGGGGAACCTGGATAAGTTCTTCAAAGAACCCCCATTAATGGTTCCACAAATAACCTTTTGTGGTTCCTTTTTAATAATCAGCATAACAATAACAACAATATTTTAGTTGTCAGTGTTTATTAGGATTTTAGCGGCTAAGCATAATTTAAAAAAATCTAAATATGAGGTAAACTCCAAGCCCCAAGTCAAATAGGTTTATCCTATCTGGCTGTGTTGATGTTAATGTGTTGATGTTCTCCGTATCCATCGCCAGAATTATTTTACAGTGCAGGGTGATCGAACAGGTTTCCTATGATATTCATCAGAGGTGTAGGGAGGGTGAAGTCTGTGAATACCAAAAATATATAATTATGTAGATTATTATCAAAAGATGCACACAACAGTATTCATATATTGTTTTCTTGTGGTAAAAATTATGTGAATGACAAAACTGTTCACTTTTGATACCGGTTTTCATATACATTGTCCTCAGTGTAGAGTCCTCTGGTACACATACCTTGTCCTCAGTGTAGAGTCCTCTGGTACACATACCTTGTCCTCAGTGTAGGGGCCTCTGGTACACATACCTTGTCCTCAGTGTAGGGGCCTCTGGTACACATACCTTGTCCTCAGTGTAGAGTCCTCTGGTACACATACCTTGTCCTCAGTGTAGAGTCCTCTGGTACACATACCTTGTCCTCAGTGTAGAGGCCTCTGGTACACATACCTTGTCCTCAGTGTAGAGTCCTCTGGTACACATACCTTGTCCTCAGTGTAGAGGCCTCTGGTACACATAACTTGTCCTCAGTGTAGAGTCCTCTGGTACACATACCTTGTCCTCAGTGTAGAGGCCTCTGGTACACGTACCTTGTCCTCAGTGTAGAGTCCTCTGGTACACATACCTTGTCCTCAGTGTAGAGTCCTCTGGTACACATACCTTGTCCTCAGTGTAGGGGCCTCTGGTACACATACCTTGTCCTCAGTGTAGAGTCCTCTGGTACACATACCTTGTCCTCAGTGTAGGGGCCTCTGGTACACATACCTTGTCCTCAGTGTAGGGGCCTCTGGTACACATACCTTGTCCTCAGTGTAGGGGCCTCTGGTACACATACCTTGTCCTCAGTGTAGAGTCCTCTGGTACACATACCTTGTCCTCAGTGTAGGGGCCTCTGGTACACATACCTTGTCCTCAGTGTAGGGGCCTCTGGTACACATACCTTGTCCTCAGTGTAGAGTCCTCTGGTACACATACCTTGTCCTCAGTGTAGAGTCCTCTGGTACACATACCTTGTCCTCAGTGTAGAGGCCTCTGGTACACATACCTTGTCCTCAGTGTAGAGTCCTCTGGTACACATACCTTGTCCTCAGTGTAGAGTCCTCTGAGATCTTCATTAAAAGTGTAAGGGAGGAGAAAAATGACTGCGGTGACTGAGTCCTATAAGGCTTTACAGAAACCATGAATTCAAATGAACTGTAGATGATACATGTGGTCTGCATAACATTATGAGACAAGCCAATACCAATTGTACATACTTTTGTGTGCCTCCCCATCAGTAAACCTGCAGACGAACACAAATAAGTAAGCAGTCGCGTCATCTGCGGCCAATGCAGCTATGGCCTTGAATAAATGAATATTTTTATTTGATTTAACTAGGCAAGTCAGTTAAGAACAAATTCTTATTTTCAATGATGGCCTAGGAACAGTGGGTTAACTGCCTTGTTCAGGGGCAGAATTACAGATCTTTTACCTTGTCAGCTCAGGGATTCGATCTTGCAACCTTTCAGTTACTAATCCAACACTCTAACCACTAGGCTACCTGTCGCCCCACAAATATGCTCATATCAATTGAAATTTGTCCATTTTCTGTTTTTAGAAAAAAAAAAAGGGAGAAAGTGTCCAATAACACAACCATTTACATATGAAAAGATAGATGGTATCATCATAAAACAATACGAATTTAGATCATAAAGGGAGAAACCTTACCTTTAAATTGAGGAGATCTTTACATTTTTTCAGTGAAGTGCCTGCACCTGCTTCTGTTATCTCAAATTCAGTTGGGCAGTTAGGTTTCCTGCAAGAACCCCCAAGAACTAAAGAGGTTCCTCGATGAATCACACCTCCTATGGTGTTATTGGAAGAACCTTTGGGAGGAATTTTTTTCAGTACCAACAACCCTAAGGTTCTTCAAGGAATTTTAAGAATCTTAGAAGAACTGTTGTTGATCCCCTAATTTTTGGAGCTAACTGCCAATGATTTGTTTAGCATAGCAATGTTGAATGAATAGAACGATTCGAATTAATGACTGGGTCAAAATATTTTAAGTGATAATGCCCGAGAAGCCGATGTTTGAGAGGATATATTGGCACGGCTATTGTTAGGCCCGAGGGCCGGCAAACCATGCCAATATATCCTCCAAACATCGGCTTTGAGGGCATTATCACTTTTATACAACATATTCAAATAATGATTGACATATTTTAATTAAAAACTAATTCATCCTTCCACAAGATATAGTCCCGACACAAATCTAGGGTTGCCGCCCAAGCCTGCTGGTCGTTCAGTCTTTTTGTTCTGTATCTATGGACGCGACCCAGTCGTCCAGTCTTTTTGTTCTGTATCTATGGACGCGACCCAGTCGTTCAGTCTTTTTGTTCTGTATCTATGGACGCGACCCAGTCGTCCAGTCTTTTTGTTCTGTATCTATGGACGCGACCCAGTCGTTCAGTCTTTTTGTTCTGTATCTATGGACGCGACCCAGTCGTTCAGTCTTTTTGTTCTGTATCTATGGACACGACCCAGTCGTCCAGTCTCTTTGTTCTGTATCTATGGATGCGACCCAGTCGTTCAGTCTTTTTGTTCTGTATCTATGGACACGACCCAGTCGTCCAGTCTCTTTGTTCTGTATCTATGGATGCGACCCAGTCGTTCAGTCTTTTTGTTCTGTATCTATGGACGCGACCCAGTCGTTCGTTCCAAATGTTCCATTGCCATACTGGCTGGCAACGATCTTGTCCCTTGCTTGCTTGCTTGCCAACTATGAATAACTTACAGTCACGTCAAAAAGTGCAGCCAGAATAACAGCAAAGTAGCTGAATTTGTTTAAGGTGTTTTTTAGTGACATTTATTTGAATACGTCCATAAAAATGAGCTAATGAGGCGATTTCGTCTGGCATATAAAATGTGCTCTCCTCTGGACACTTGTTTAGATGAGCTAGCCAACAACACAGCTAACACAATCACTTCAACTGAAGCTGGAAAGACAAACTAACTACACTTCGTTTCGTTTTATCTTTTTCAATTTACATTTCTTTGTATATATCCATAAAAAATTATGCCAGCTGTTTCATGATTTGGTTGAGAAACGCTGCCTGCCTAATCCCGAAATGTTCATTACTATGGGACATCTGGAGATCGAATTTGAATATTGAAACAATGTTGCAAATGTCAGAGGGACAGACATCAAGGTTTATACAAATCTCCGCTGTTGAAAACTAAACAGCTCAAGCCCTGCCTGAGCTGATGTGACAGTGGATTGCGCAGTCAGATGGAACAGAGTAAATAGTCATTTTTACTTCATAGATTTAGCCAGTGGTAATTTGTGGAATGGAAAGGGCTGGAATGCGGGTTTAACCAATCAGCATTCAGGATTAGACCCACCCCTTGTATAAAATGAAATAACTAAAACCAGACCGTTTGGGTAGTAACTTCAGAATACAAATAATAATTTACTCGTGAAAATAATAATAATTTTTATCAATATGATGACAACCGTTATACAAAAGCAATAATGTCCTCGAACAAGGGAATTATCGTGACAACTCCATCCAAGGGATGTATCCCAGCCCCTCCCCTTGTCGGGAGTTGTCAACCAATAGATCCCGGGTTCTCAGGTATTATTGCTTAAATATACCATTGAAATATCTTTTTGTTGACTATTTTAATGGAATACATTACATTCGTCTGTATAGGCTATTGTTTAGGTCGTGAATAATGATATTTGAACCAAAATAGACCATGATAGACATTTGAAAAGCCTACAGCTATGTCAAAATGCTCTTTCCATTAATTGTTCTAGTCTTGAACTTTATAAATGAATGTCATCAAGGACAGACTTTTTAATGATGGCGAAACAACAAGATCACGTGAATTATTTATTATCGTTAATCTCTTGCCAATATTGTCACCGTCAGGGCAAAAGCAGAAATGCACACGGCACAAAGCGTGCCGGGTTAGGCTAGAAGGGATACTGCTTTAGTCAACATTTTCTTTTGGCAGCCGGTTAGGATAATTAACGTAGCAAATTAGGAGAATTGGGTTAGGTTTCGGGTTAGCTAAAACGCAAAAACAAATCAACTTTCGACGTTAATTTGACAAAAACGGTATCCCATCTAGGCATGACCAGCGAGCCAGTTGCAGTATTTCAACGTCACGACGTATTTGCACTGCACGCGATTGCGTTGCACTTCCACGTCCATATTTGGAGAGTTCAGATGTTTTGTTTCCATGGAGACGCTATGGAGAGGTGTTGGGTTTCGAGCTGGAAAATTTTCCCGGAAAAAGACGAGGCAGTGCAGAGGCAGAGCGAGTAGAACCCGAGAGAACCGTTGTCGAGAAATAAACAGTCCTTCGCTCCAGGAATTCCATCGTAATAGTGTGCTCTTTCAAATTAATGTTACATTGCCTGTTGGCATGCTGTGCACGTTTATTATCAGTTTATCTTCTTGTCTATGCATAACAGCATGCTGCCCGCTCCTACCCATGCCTATTCTAGTCTTGATGCTAGAATATAATAGCCTATTCAGTTCTAAAATTGCCTCAGAATTGCCACTTGGCTTGCCATGTAGCCTACAGACAGCATCAGAAAGAGGACAGGACTTTATTCCTAAATAAGAGGAATGCATATTTCTGCCTGCATTATGCATCTATATTCTTATTCTCCTTCAATAAACGACATTGCATGATGGCATACATCGTGTTCAGTTATTCTGCAGACTCTAGGATTTAAGAAAGCGTCATATCCAATAGGAGCTTACTGTAGGATTTAAGAAAGCGTCATATCCAATAGGAGTTTACTGTAGGATTTAAGAAAGCGTCATATCCAATAGGAGCTTACTGTAGGATTTAAGAAAGCATCATATCCAATAGGAGCTTACAGTAGGATTTAAGAAAACGTCATATCCAATAGGAGCTTACTGTAGGATTTAAGAAAGCGTCATATCCAATAGGAGTTTACTGTAGGATTTAAGAAAGCGTCATATCCAATAGGAGCTTACTGTAGGATTTAAGAAAGCATCATATCCAATAGGAGCTTACAGTAGGATTTAAGAAAACGTCATATCCAATAGGAGCTTACTGTAGGATTTAAGAAAGCGTCATATCCAATAGGAGTTTACAGTAGGATTTAAGAAAGCGTCATATCCAATAGGAGTTTACTGTAGGATTTAAGAAAACGTCATATCCAATAGGAGCTTACAGTAGGATTTAAGAAAGCGTCATATCCAATAGGAGTTTACTGTAGGATTTAAGAAAGCGTCATATCCAATAGGAGCTTACAGTAGGATTTAAGAAAACGTCATATCCAATAGGAGCTTACAGTAGGATTTAAGAAAGCATATTCATGTGTACATAGAGCAACATGGTATGTGTGCCAGAAGACTGTCATGCTGTGCACGCAATCCTGCTGACCTGAGAAACGATTCAATGGAGTGACAAGACTTCATCTTTGATGACGTTGCTGAAGCCCATTCCAGTGGCAAACATCTCCCTGTATGATTGGAGATGTATTTCCTCTGCTAAAAATGATGTGCATGAGGTAGGCTATATGCCATAACATTGTGTGTGTGTGTAAGTGCGGGTACTTGTGTGAGCGTGGGCATTTTCTCATTCAGTTAGCCTCATATGTGAGCAGTAGAGGGAGCTGTAAAGAGGGGATTCTCCCTTGACATTCACATTCTGTGCATGTTCTTAGGCCTATCTAATCAGGAGGCCTTACGTAAACCTGAACCAAAATGAAAACCTAACCGCCAAATTACACTGACTGTACAAAACATTAAGAACACCTGCTCTTTCCATGACATAGACTGACCAGGTGAATCCAGGTAAAAGCTATGATCCCTTATTGATGTCACCTGTTAAATCCACTTCAATCCGTGTAGATGAAGGGGAGGAGACGGGTTAAAGAAGGCTTTTTAAGCCTTGAGACAATACAGCCCCATAGTGGGGGTGTCATAATACCCATAAAACCTAGCGGTCAAACAGGGAAATGGTTCCAATCGTTTTTCCACGATTCATTTTTCCCACAGGGGATTTTAGAAACACTTAAAATAAGGGCTGTGTTTCATGTAGGCTTACCCTGGCATGACGTTTTGATAACCATGTAAATCTCTTTGGGACAAGGTGACTTTTTATCAAACATATTGATAAAAGTCACCTTGTCCTAGAGAGATTTACACGGTTATCAATATGTCATGCCAGGGTGAGCCTACACGAAAACACACCTCTTATATTAAGTGTAGTTGTCCCTAGACATTTCCACTTCGCAATAACAGCACTTACAGTTGACCGGGGCAGCTCTAGCAGGCCAGAAATTTGACGAACTGACTTGTTGGAAAGGTGGCATTCTATGACAGTGACACGTTGGAAGTCACTGAGCTCTTCAGTAAGGCCATTCTACTGCCAGTGTTTGTCTGTGGAGATTGCATGGCTGTGTGCTTGATTTTATACACCTGTCAGCAGAGGGTGTGGCTGAAATAGCCAAATCCACTAATTTGAAGTGGTGTCCACATGCTTTATATTTATATAGTGTACCTCTTAAATGTAACTAACTGTAATTGAAAATGTAATCTAAGTAATCTCCAAAAAGTAATTATTTATCACGAGAGGGCCATGAACAATAACTAGTAATCTAGGTTAGATTACTTGTTGGTTATTACTGCATTGTCGGAACTAGAAGCACAAGCATTTCGCTACACTTGCATTAACATCTGCTAACCATGTGTATGTGACAAATACAATTTGATTTGATTTGATTTGTAATGCTGCATACTCCAAGAAAGGTTACAATTTCACCTTTCAGGCAATTTTTAAAAATAAATTGCTGAGGTGTAGTAACTTACTGTCCACAGCACAAATATGATAAAAACATGACAGGATTCTATATTATCCTTCCATACGATACAGTATTCTGTATTATCCTTCCATACAATACAGTATTCTATATTATCCTTCCATACAATACAGTATTCTATATTATCCTTCCATACAATACAGTATTCTATATTATCCTTCCATACAATACAGTATTCTGTATTATCCTTCCATACAATACAGTATTCTGTATAGTGATGTATCCATTTTGTTTTAATATGTTAACTCATACAATCACCTGATGTGTATGTTTTGCATGTTGTCTTTTATGTTAAAAGGAGTCCACAAAACAAAATGTAGGCCTACATTTGTATACATTGATACCTATGCTTCATAAACCATATTTGAAACAGTTTTCTATGTACTATATATCACAAATATATCAAAGACATTTTAGGGGGCTATTTCCAGGTGGAAATGTTTGTGTTACATAATGCACCTGGAATTCCATATAGTTCTCTCAATAGTTTCATACTCGTCTTACATACAGTCCTATCTTACTGGAGTAGTGTGCTCATTTTTCCTACGGGTACGATCTCCCCCTCCTATTCCTCATGATCAGTCTCCTGTCCCCTCTCTGTGATATTCCTAAGGATGTGCTATATTTACAGGGATAAGTTTGGAAGGCATCGTCACCTGACGCCGGTGACGCCACAGCTCTGGGAACATGGAGGGGGCAAAAGCAACCTTGTGTGGTTGGTGGAATCGGTTTGTATATGGAATCAGATGATCGTAAGCACAGAGGAATAGGCAGAGCAATAGACTAGAATATCTTTGTTGTCGTAAGCTACATGTAAAACTTTCCTGTATCCCAGTTACACCTCAGAGGACATATTTATGGCCCCCATTAAATCAAAGCATCAGTTGACTGTTAGGAGACTTATAGGTGGGATGGGAGAAACATAGCCACCTGTTTCTCCCAGTACCGCAGCCATGGTAACTATCTAACCTGTTGAATAGATTCTGATCAGGGACGTCACGCACTTAACATGTTTGAGGGGGGACGGGGGGCCAAATTCAGATATTTTTCCATTTATTCCGATCACATCTATATTTCTATCCTTTAATGTGTAAAAATTAAGGGAGAACGTGCCCTTGAATCCTTGATAGGTTACGACATCTTATATACTTTTGGACTACTGTTATCCAAATACTTAGTGTCTCAGTTCCTTAATATTATATTAGATTTAAACATTTGTCACCGTGTAACTTCTAATAATGGTCAGATATGGAACTGCTGTTAATAGTGCCAACCAGAGACTAAAATAAAAAATGTCTGAGAAGACTCATCCTTAACTGTGAAGACAGACAGATGTGTTGACGTGATTGACAAGACTGTCTGGGATTCTTTTAACGGGGGGGGGGGGGGGAGAGAAAAAGGAAGGAAGGATTATTATGGAAGATATGATGTCCATCTGTCTGATGATACGATAGACAGACAGTGAGTCAGAGAAGAGAAGTGTCTGGACTGGAGTTGTGTGTTATAGGGCATTCCCCTCGGGATTACATACAGATACATATAGTAGGCCATATTGAATCTTTGCCATGGCTGTTTGCATTAATGCAGCTTGCAGAAGTACCATATCCTATCCTGACTCATTTTTTATTTGAGTTTGCTTGGCAGCGGGCACATGCCCTTGGACATAAACTTGGAACTATTACATGTTTTAGTAAATACTATATAATAAAGACTTATTCAATAGAATGTTTGAGCGAATATTTTATTAATGTATGTAAATGAAAAGCCAGTCAATAATAAGGGTACATTTCCTGAAGTAAACTGCCATTTCACTTTCAATTTCTTATATAGATGTTACACTCCCACCCACGAAGAATACACTGTTCCCTCTAATATAGTGCACCAAATGTTTCAAAAAACAGTTATAGCAACGCCTCTCCCCTATTTGACCTAGATAGTTTATGTGTATGTATTGATATGTATGCTACGTGTGCCTTTTTAAAACATGTATGTAGTTCTGTCTTTGAGCTGTTCTTGTCTATTGATGTTCTGTATTATGTTTCATGTTTCGTGTGGAACCCCAGGAAGAGTAGCTGCTGCTTTTACAACAGCTAATGGGGATCCTAATAAAATACCAAATACCAAAATACTGCCCTATGGGCCCTGGTCAAAAGTAGTGTAGGGCAAGGGTATAAGCACTATTTAGGGCAGGGGTATTCAACTCTGACCCTACGAGGTCCGGAGCCAGCTAGTTTTCTATTCTACCTGATAATTAATTACACCCACTTGATGTCCCAGGTCTAAATCAGTCCCTGATTAGAGGGGATTCACCCACCTGGTGTCCCAGGTCTAAATCAGTCCCTGATTAGAGGGGATTCACCCACCTGGTGTCCCAGGTCTAAATCAGTCCCTGATTGGAGGGGAATCCCCCACCTGGTGTCCCATGTCTAAATCAGTCCCTGATTAGAGGGGAATCACCCACCTGATGTCCCAGGTCTAAATCAGTCCCTGATTAGCAGGGAATCGCCCACCTGATGTCCCAGGTCTAAATCAGTCCCTGATTAGAGGGAAACAATGAAAAAAATGCAGTGGAACTGGTATCAGGTATTTTATCAGGATCCCCATTAACTATAACAGCAGCTTCTCTACCTGTGGTTTATCAGGATCCCCATTAACTATAACAGCAGCATCTCTTCCTGTGGTTTATCAGGATCCCCATTAACTATAACAGCAGCTTCTCTACCTGTGGTTTATCAGGATCCCCATTAACTATAACAGCAGCATCTCTTCCTGTGGTTTATCAGGATCCCCATTAACTATAACAGCAGCTTCTCTTCCTGTGGTTTATCAGGATCCCCATTAACTATAACAGCAGCATCTCTTCCTGTGGTTTATCAGGATCCCCATTAACTATAACAGCAGCATCTCTTCCTGTGGTTTATCAGGATCCCCATTAACTATAACAGCAGCTTCTCTTCCTGTGGTTTATCAGGATCCCCATTAACTATAACAGCAGCTTCTCTTCCTGTGGTTTATCAGGATCCCCATTAACTATAACAGCAGCATCTCTTCCTGTGGTTTATCAGGATCCCCATTAACTATAACAGCAGCTTCTCTTCCTGTGGTTTATCAGGATCCCCATTAACTATAACAGCAGCATCTCTTCCTGTGGTTTATCAGGATCCCCATTAACTATAACAGCAGCATCTCTTCCTGTGGTTTATCAGGATCCCCATTAACTATAACAGCAGCATCTCTTCCTGTGGTTTATCAGGATCCCCATTAACTATAACAGCAGCATCTCCTCCTGTGGTTTATCAGGATCCCCATTAACTATAACAGCAGCTTCTCTTCCTGTGGTTTATCAGGATCCCCATTAACTATAACAGCAGCATCTCTTCCTGTGGTTTATCAGGATCCCCATTAACTATAACAGCAGCATCTCTTCCTGTGGTTTATCAGGATCCCCATTAACTATAACAGCAGCTTCTCTACCTGTGGTTTATCAGGATCCCCATTAACTATAACAGCAGCATCTCTACCTGTGGTTTATCAGGATCCCCATTAACTATAACAGCAGCATCTCTTCCTGTGGTTTATCAGGATCCCCATTAACTATAACAGCAGCTTCTCTTCCTGTGGTTTATCAGGATCCCCATTAACTATAACAGCAGCATCTCTTCCTGTGGTTTATCAGGATCCCCATTAACTATAACAGCAGCTTCTCTTCCTGTGGTTTATCAGGATCCCCATTAACTATAACAGCAGCATCTCTTCCTGTGGTTTATCAGGATCCCCATTAACTATAACAGCAGCATCTCTTCCTGTGGTTTATCAGGATCCCCATTAACTATAACAGCAGCATCTCTTCCTGTGGTTTATCAGGATCGCCATTAACTATAACAGCAGCATCTCTTCCTGGGCTCCACACACAACATGAAACATGACATAATACAGAACATGAATCGACAACAGCTCAAGGACGGAACTAAATAATATATATATATTTTTATACACAAGGCACACGTAGCTTACATATCAATACATATACACAAACGTATCTAGGTCAAATAGGGGAGAGGCGTTGTGCCGCGAGGTGTCCTGAGGGATCCTGATTATTTGTTATTTGAAACCAGGTTTGCTGTTTATTTGAACAATATGAGATAGAAGGAAGTTCTATGCAATAAGGGCTCTATATAATACTGTACGCTGTCTTGAATTTGTTCTGGATTTGGGGACTGTGAAAAGACCCCTGGTGGCATGTCTGGTGGGGTAAGTGTGTGTGTGTCAGAGCTGTGTGTAAATTGCCTAATGCAAACAATTTGGGATTTTCAACATATTAATGTTTCTTATAAAAAGAAGAAGTGATTCAGTCAGTCTCTCCTCAACTCTTAGCCAAGACAGACTGGCAGCATAGTATTTATATCAGCCCTCTGATTACAATGAAGAGCCAGACGTGCCGCTCTGTTCTGGGCCAGCTGCAGCTTAACTAGGTCTTTCCTTGCAGCACTGGACCCCACGACTGGACAGTAATCAAGATGAGACAAAACTAGGGCCTGAGTTGGTCCAGAGTAGAGTTTGAGAGATGTAGGGTTCCGTTTGCGCCGCAGCCTGGGGAATGATACCAAATGATACCAAATGATACCAAATAATAACAAATGATAACAAATGTAATCACGTACGCCAGCCTTTATCATAGTGCAGAAAGCTATCAAGACCCAACGCTTCTAAAGTGGGCAAAGAAAAATGCAATATTTAAACACTGATTTTTATTTAAGTCGTATTTTTTTCAACTCTGAATCCGCAATTGAATTAAAATGGTTCCAGTAATGTTTCTGGATTTGCAAGAGATGAGAGAATCTCTCGACACTGTAATATAACCAATGGAAGTCTGATAAATTAACACCCATTCATATTACTTTGATTTGTCTCTACTTAGGTTAAACAAATAATTGATGTTAACTGGTGGAAATTTTTTGGGGGACTTCACAGAAAGTTCACATATTTTCACAGAAATGTCATTATGTTTTTGTTGTACTGTAGGCCTTCTCTCCAGTGAGACCCCACAGTGCCAACTCGGCACACGGACCATGTATTTTCCTCTACTGATTACAATCTCTGGCTGTACTGCCTCCCTCCTCAGCCTCCTATCGAGCAGGGGATCTGTTGAAAGTCTTTGTCCACACAGGAAGACAGGCAGACAGACAGACAGACAGACAGACTGGCAGACAGACAGACAGACAGACAGACAGACAGACAGACAGACAGACAGACAGACAGACAGACAGACAGACAGACAGACAGGCAGGCAGACTGACAGACAGGCAGACAGACAGACAGACAGACAGACAGATAGGGAGGAATCACAGAGCCTCGACTCTCTGGCTGCATCCATAATGGCACCCTATTCCCTTTATAATGGCACCCTATTCCCTATATAATGGCACCCTATTCCCTATATAATGGCACCATATTCCCTATATAATGAGACCCTACTCCCTATATAATGGCACCCTATTCCCTATATAATGGCACCCTATTCCCTATATAATGGCACCCTATTCCCTATATAATGAGACCCTACTCCCTATATAATGGCACCCTATTCCCTTTATAATGGCACCCTATCCTTATATCATGGCACGCTATTCCCTATATAATGGCACCCTATTCCCTATATAATTCACTACTGTTGACGAGAGCACTATATAGGGAATAGGGTGCCATTATGTAGAGAATAGGGTGCCATTATGTAGAGAATAGGGTGCCATTATGTAGAGAATAGGTTGCCATTATATAGAGAATAGGGTGCCATTATGTAGGGAATAGGGTGCCATTATGTAGAGAATAGGGTGCCATTATGTAGAGAATAGGGTGCCATTATGTAGGGAATAGGGTGCCATTATGTAGGGAATAGGGTGGCATTATGTGGAGAATAGGGTGCCATTATGTAGGGAATAGGGTGCCATTATGTAGAGAATAGGGTGCCATTATATAGAGAATAGGGTGGCATGTGGAGAATAGGGTGCCATTATGTAGAGAATAGTGTGCCATTATATAGAGAATAGGGTGCCATTATGTAGGGAATAGGGTGCCATTATGTAGAGAATAGGGTGCCATTATGTGGAGAATAGGGTGCCATTATGTAGAGAATAGGTTGCCATTATATAGAGAATAGGGTGGCATTATATAGGGAATAGGGTGCCATTATGTAGGGAATAGGGTGCCATTATATAGGGAATAGGGTGCCATTATGTAGGGATTAGGGTGCCATTATGTAGAGAATAGGGTGCCATTATATAGGGAATAGGGTGCCATTATGTAGGGAATAGGGTGCCATTATGTAGAGAATAGGGTGCCATTATATAGAGAATAGGGTGCCATTATATAGGGAATAGGGTGCCATTATATAGGGAATAGGGTGGCATTATATAGGGAATAGGGTGCCATTATATAGGGAATAGGGTGGCATTATATAGGGAATAGGGTGCCATTATATAGGGAATAGGGTGGCATTTCTGACACCACCGGGGTGTAA
The DNA here is from genome assembly GCF_016432855.1 of Salvelinus namaycush. NCBI lineage: Eukaryota > Metazoa > Chordata > Actinopteri > Salmoniformes > Salmonidae > Salvelinus > Salvelinus namaycush. The sequence goes on from NC_052335.1 coordinate 36,330,587, forward strand.
GCTAGAGCCAAACAGGGAGGATGTAGACTATAGCCTTGACGCCTTGACACCTCTCTCTCTCTCTCTCTCTCTCTCTCTCTCTCTCTCTCTCTCTCTCTCTCTCTCTCTCTCTCTCTCTCTCTCTCTCTCTCTCTCTCAACCCACTACCCACTCTGGACCCCATTGTGAAATGCCTCCAATCCACCTCGACTTGACATCTGTGTTTGGAGAGAGACTGTGACGCATAGACCCGACCTTCCTCAGAACACTCTTCCTCCTCCTCCCCCCCCCCCCCCCCCCCCCCTCTCAGGAACTGGACGTAAATCACGGACGGTGAAACCAAATTAGAATCGCTAAAAAGAAACAGAGGAGGAGATATTTGTGGTAACGGTTCAGATAGAAGCACAGCTGCTTGTTCCTTCCAGGTGGACCGCGGACGATGGAGAGGGCATCATCACGATCTTGTAGGACTGGCTGTCTATCAATTCAAGTACCCACCCGACTAAATACCTCATATCTAGAAAGTCTAAATCAAGGATGCACTGGGTCTCTCCAGTTTCCAAAACAGGCATCTGAAAGTTTCCTCACACCAGAATGTTGTGTGTGGGTTTTTTTGGTTGCTAGGGGTGGAGCGTTTTATTCAGGCCTGCCTGTATTTCTATCCATGCTCACGTCTGGGACAAGCAAGTTCCGCATTCCCGAACCCTCCCAGATACCGATCACTATTTAAACGGGCTGACGCAACGACTTTTAGTATCAAAACCTATGTCCGATTCACAAGTTACGGACACGTTATATCACCACGGATTTTGGACCTAATACAGGTAAATTAACCTATTAACTTACTATTTCTGGTTTAGGTTACTAAACTTAGACTAACTCGATTAACTGTTTAGACATTTTTACAAATTTTAAACTTTTTCTAATAGGTTTTAACTTATGTTTTTGTGTTTCATGATCGTTTTTTTACAATTGTATTATTTTACAACAACGTTATTTTACTAGTTTCCGCTTGCGATAGTGTAATGCACCAAACTAGACGCAATATAAAAGCACTTATATTTTAACTTTTTCTCATGGATTTTGCACAAAAACTCTTTGTTGTTTGATCGTTACAACTTCTTTATCAAACGGTACAAAGTAGCGAATGAATGTCGCTTGCAGCTTGCCTTGAACACTACTATAGAATAGATTCTGCAATGTCCGAGAATTTCATTTTTTCGCTGTTACGATGTAAGGAGGCGGTGAAAGTTCATATGAACCACAAGCAGTCCCCGCTGCGAGGTTCAACGTTATGTAACATTAAGTTTGTTATACACGCGACATTGTGGGCTATCAGCGGTATTTAGAACAGAAAGCGGAATTGGAAAAACATTTTTTCGTATGAGGGGAGAACGTTTTGTTTTTAGTTTTCTTGGTGATTTTATTTGTGTTGGAAAAAAAGTCTGTGAAATGCATAGTATTGTTTCACATTGCTTTGTAGGCTACAGTTGCAGACTAGCAGCCCACTCAAGTTCACACAGACAGGCTGACATTTCCGTTTATGCATTTGAAGTTGCATGTAAACTCACTGGCATGCTCGTGGCAAATAACTATATGTTTATGATGATGATGAGGATAAGTTATTATCATCCTCATCATCCCTCTTCGTCCTCCTTATCTCCATCATCTTCATCATTTAGAAAGTTAATAATGTATATACAGTAACAGTCAAAAGTTCAGACACACCTACTCATTCAAGGGTTTTTCTTAATTTGTACTATTTTCTACGTTGTAGAATAATAGTGAAGACATCACAACTATGAAATAACACATTTGGAACCAAAACAGTGTTAAAGAAGTCTAAATATATTTTACATTTGAGATTCATCAAAGTAGCTACTCTTTTGCACAAACTAGGCATTTTCTCAACCAGGTAGTCACCTGGAATGCATTTCAATTAACAAGTGTGCCATGTTAAAAGTTAATTTGTGGAATTTCTTTCCTTCTTAATGTGTTTGAGCCAATCAGTTGTGTTGTGACAAGGTAGGGCTGGTATACAGAAGATTACCCTATTTGGACCAAGACCAAGTCCATAATATGGCAAGAACAGCTCAAATAAGCAAAGAGAAACAACAGTTCATCATTACTTTAAGATATGAAGTTCAATCAATCTAGAACATTTCAATAACTTTGAAAGTTTCTCCAAGTGCAGTCGCAAAAACCATCAAGCGCTATGATGAAACTGGCTCTCATGAGGACCGCCACAGGAAAGGAAATTGTTACAACCCCTATTACTAGCCTTTGAAATCCCCAAGGGGGGGGGGGGGGGGGGGGGCTTGGGCAAGTTGCTGCAGGGGGTGCTGAGATGTTGGCCGGGGTAGGGGTAGCCAGGTGGAGAGCATGGCCAGCCGTAGAAAAATGCTTATTGAAATGATTGATTATCGTTGATTTATGGTTGAATTATCGTCAGTCCTTCATGGTTGAATTTCTGCAAAGAAACCACTACTAAAGGACACCAATAATAAGAAGAGACTTGCTTAGGCCAAGAAACACAATCAACGTACATTAGACTGGAGGAAATCTAAATTTGAGATTTTTGGTTCCAACCGCAGTGTCTTTGAGAGACGCAGAGTAGGTGAACGAATGATCTCTGCATGTGTGGTTCCCACCGTTAAGCGTGGAGGTGTGATGGTGTGGGGGTGCAATGCTGGTGACACTGTCTGTGATTTATTTAGAATTCAAGGATCACTTAACCAGCATGGCTACCACAGCATTCTGCAGCAATACGTTGGTGCTTAGTGGGACTATCATTTGTTCTTCAACAGGACAATGATCCAAAACACACCTCTAGGCGGTGTAAGGGTTATTTGACCAAGAAGGAGAGTGTTGCATCAGATGACCTGGCCTCCACAATCACCTGACCTCAACCCAATAGAGATGGTTTGGGATGAGTTGGACCGCAGAGTGAAGGAAAAGCAGCCAACAAGTGCTCAGCATGTTGGAAAAGCATTCCTCATGAAGCTGGTTGAGAGAATACCAAGAATGTGCAAAGCTGTCATCAAGGCAAAGGGTGGCTACTTTGAAGAATCTAAAATATAATTTGATTTGTTTAACACTTTTTTTTGGTTACTACATGATTCCATATGTGTTATTTCATAGTTTTGATGACTTCCCTATTGTTCTACAATGTAGAAAATAGTTTTTAAAAAAATAAAGAAAAACCCTTGAATGAGTAGGTGTGTCCAAACTTGTGACTGGTACTGTATATCTGATGCATGTTTCTTCTATTTTGAAACAGGTTATATGAGTTAAAATAACTATTATTCATGTCATCTTACAGTGTCTAAAACATACAGTACCACCACCAGCCACCAGAAGGGGATTGCAGTCCAATTTGTGAGTAAGTAGCTTATTCCATTATCATCATCTTTATGAAAATGATCCGTCTGCTCCTTGTGAGATATAACCAGTGTGTTATTGGAGTGTGTTATTACAGTCTGTTATTACAGTCTGTTATTAGAGTTTACATTGCCTGGTTTCACAATGTTTTACGTGGTTGTTGGTGTTCCATCAGTGAAAGAAACAGTGTCATGAAGATAATGTTGTCCTGGAAACAGCCTCAGTCACTGGATGTGTCTGAAATGGCACCCTATTCCCTAATATAGCGCCCTATACCCTAATATAGCACCCTATACCTTAATATAGCACCCTATACCTTAATATAGCACCCTATACCTTAACATAGCACCCTATACCTTAATATAGCACCCTATACCTTAATATAGCACCCTATTCCCTATAAAGCACCCTATACCCTAATATAGCACCCTATACCCTTAGTCTGGTTAGGCTTACATCAACACCCCAGCCTAACAGCCCCAGACTCTTCTACCATCAATACTCCAGCCTAACAGCCCCAGACTCTTCTACCATCAATACCCCGGTCTAACAGCCCCAGACTCTTCTACCATCAATACCCTGGCCTAACAGCCCCAGACTCTTCTACCATTAATACCCCGTTCTAACAGCCCCAGACTCTTCTACCATCCATACCCCAGCCTAACAGCCCCAGACTCTTCTACCATTAATACCCTGGCCTAACAGCCCCAGACTCTTCTACCATTAATACCCCGTTCTAACAGCCCCAGACTCTTCTACCATCCATACCCCAGCCTAACAGCCCCAGACTCTTCTACCATTAATACCCCGTTCTAACAGCCCCAGACTCTTCTACCATCAATACCCCAGCCTAACAGCCCCAGACTCTTCTACCATTAATACCCCGGCCTAACAGCTCCAACTTAACCCCTGCTCCATTCTAACAGTATATATTAGAGTGTGTGTTTGTGTGTTCCTATGAGTGTTTGTCTATGTGCATGCCTATGAGTGTGTTGAGGGGTTTAAATGCCCCAGTGCCTGCCTGCCTGCCCGGGCACATCCGTGGGATGGTTTCTGCGTATATTGAATACTGCTGTGGATTAATGGGGAGGGTTGTCGAGCCGACAGGCTACTAGGGCCGACGGGACCCGGACTGAACATCTCTCTCTGTCTCTCGCTCTCTCTCTCGCTCTCTCTGTCTCTCTCCCTCTGGGTTTATTTTAAGTAGAAATGCCTTCCAGTGCCTTTCTCTTGGGAGAGATGGTAGCCAGGCTGCCTGCCTCGTTCCTCCCCTACATGAATGCATTATAGCTATCCACACAACAACTAGACCTAGTTAACAGCTATCCACACAACAACTAGACCTAGTTAACAGCTATCCACACAACAACTAGACCTAGCTAACAGCTATCCACACAACAACTAGACTTAGTTAACAGCTATCCACACAACAACTAGACCTAGTTAACAGCTATCCACACAACAACTAGACCTAGTTAACAGCTATCCACACAACAACTAGACCTAGTTAACCGCTATCCACACAACAACTAGACCTAGTTAACAGCTATCCACACAACTAGACCTAGTTAACAGCTATCCACACAACAACTAGACCTAGCTAACCACTATCCACACAACAACTAGACCTAGCTAACAGCTATCCACACAACAACTAGACCTAGCTAACAGCTATCCACACAACAACTAGACCTAGCTAACCGCTATCCACACAACAACTAGACCTAGTTAACAGCTATCCACACAACAACTAGACCTAGTTAACAGCTATCCACACAACTAGACCTAGTTAACAGCTATCCACACAACAACTAGACCTAGTTAACAGCTATCCACACAACAACTAGACCTAGTTAACAGCTATCCACACAACAACTAGACCTAGTTAACAGCTATCCACACAACAACTAGACCTAGTTAACAGCTATCCACACAACAACTAGACCTAGTTAACAGCTATCCACACAGCAACTAGACCTAGTTAACAGCTATCCACACAACAACTAGACCTAGTTAACAGCTATCCACACAACAACTAGACCTAGTTAACAGCTATCCACACAGCAACTAGACCTAGTTAACAGCTATCCACACAACAACTAGACCTAGTTAACAGCTATCCACACAACAACTAGACCTAGTTAACAGCTATCCACACAACAACTAGACCTAGCTAACCGCTATCCACACAACAACTAGACCTAGTTAACAGCTATCCACACAACAACTAGACCTAGCTAACAGCTATCCACACAACAACTAGAGTAGGATCAGATCCTTGCCTAGTGCTATGGGTACATGGAAGTGTGTTTTCTTAGTCTCTAAGTCAATCCACATGGCACGTATAAACATCGGACAGAGGCTGAGACGTTCTAACCTAGATGGACAGTATGGAAGTGAACACCCAGAAGTGAAAGGGTGTAACCTAAAATAAAATAAAAAATGTATGTAGTCACTGGAACAACATATTTTATAGAAAAAGACAGAAAGACATCGAGAGGTCATGAAACGCCCTGAGACAGAAGCAACAGTTATAGAATTATATCACTTCCAGATGTCACAATTCTTTTGTGAAGCGAAACTAATTATATCTCCTCTCCAACAGCGATTTATTTATATATATATATATATATATATACACATGCTGCTATTGTGTTGTGACATTGCCTGATGTGAGCCCTATGGGTAGTGCACTACTTTAGACCAGAGCCCTATGGGTAGTGCACTACTTTAGACCAGAGCCCTATGGGTAGTGCACTACTTTAGACCAGAGCCCTATGGGTAGTGCACTACTTTAGACCAGAGCCCTATGGGTAGTGCACTACTTTAGACCAGAGCCCTATGGGTAGTGCACTACTTTAGACCAGAGCCCTATGGGTAGTGCACTACTTTAGACCAGAGCCCTATGGGTAGTGCACTACTTTAGACCAGAGCCCTATGGGTAGTGCACTACTTTAGACCAGAGCCCTATGGGTAGTGCACTACTTTAGACCAGAGCCCTATGGGTAGTGCACTACTTTAGACCAGAGCCCTATGGGTAGTGCACTACTTTAGACCAGAGCCCTATGGGTAGTGCACTACTTTAGACCAGAGCCCTATGGGTAGTGCACTACTTTAGACCAGAGCCCTATGGGTAGTGCACTACTTTAGACCAGAGCCCTATGGGTGTGACTATGGCTGTGTCCCAATTGGCACCCTATTCCCTACATATTGCACTACAGGTCACATAGGGCCCTGGTTAAGACACGTCCTGGTGAAGTAAAGTTCCCATCGGGCCCTGGTTAAGACACGTCCTGGTGAAGTAAAGTTCCCATAGGGCCCTGGTTAAGACACGTCCTGGTCAAGTAAAGTTCCCATAGGGCCCTGGTTAAGACACGTCCTGGTCAAGTAAAGTTCCCATCGGCCCCTGGTTAAGACACGTCCTGGTCAAGTAAAGTTCCCATAGGGCCCTGGTTAAGACACGTCCTGGTCAAGTAAAGTTCCCATCGGCCCCTGGTTAAGACACGTCCTGGTCAAGTAAAGTTCCCATAGGGCCCTGGTTAAGACACGTCCTGGTCAAGTAAAGTTCCCATAGGCCCCTGGTTAAGACACGTCCTGGTCAAGTAAAGTTCCCATAGGGCCCTGGTTAAGACACGTCCTGGTCAAGTAAAGTTCCCATCGGCCCCTGGTTAAGACACGTCCTGGTGAAGTAAAGTTCCCATCGGGCCCTGGTTAAGACACGCCCTGGTGAAGTAAAGTTCCCATCGGGCCCTGGTTAAGACACGCCCTGGTGAAGTAAAGTTCCCATCGGGCCCTGGTTAAGACACGTCCTGGTGAAGTAAAGTTCCCATCGGGCCCTGGTTAAGACACGTCCTGGTGAAGTAAAGTTCCCATCGGGCCCTGGTTAAGACACGCCCTGGTGAAGTAAAGTTCCCATAGGGCCCTGGTTAAGACACGTCCTGGTGAAGTAAAGTTCCCATCGGGCCCTGGTTAAGACACGTCCTGGTCAAGTAAAGTTCCCATAGGGCCCTGGTTAAGACACGTCCTGGTCAAGTAAAGTTCCCATCGGCCCCTGGTTAAGACACGTCCTGGTGAAGTAAAGTTCCCATCGGGCCCTGATTAAGACACGCCCTGGTGAAGTAAAGTTCCCATCGGGCCCTGGTTAAGACACGCCCTGGTGAAGTAAAGTTCCCATCGGGCCCTGGTTAAGACACGTCCTGGTGAAGTAAAGTTCCCATCGGGCCCTGGTTAAGACACGTCCTGGTGAAGTAAAGTTCCCATCGGGCCCTGGTTAAGACACGCCCTGGTGAAGTAAAGTTCCCATAGGGCCCTGGTTAAGACACGTCCTGGTCAAGTAAAGTTCCCATCGGGCCCTGGTTAAGACACGTCCTGGTCAAGTAAAGTTCCCATCGGGCCCTGGTTAAGACACGTCCTGGTGAAGTAAAGTTCCCATCGGGCCCTGGTTAAGAGTAGTTCACTATGTGAGAACAGGGTGCCATTTTGGACTTAGACATTGACTTATGTTTGCTGCAACTGACCACACCACTCTGGTTAGAGAGAGAGAGAGAGAGAGAGAGAGAGAGAGAGAGAGAGTGTGTGTGTGTGTGTGTGTGTGTGTGTGTGTGTGTGTGTGTGTGTGTGTGTGTGTGTGATGTGGGGAGGACACATATGAGGAAATAATAAGTATAAAACATAATGGAATCCTCCTTGGCCATCATCTACTGACGGGAGAGAGGAGAGGCTGTTGGCCAGTGTTACATCATCTGCTGATGGGAGAAGAGAGGGGAGGAGAGGAGGGGAGAGGAGAGGAGGGGAGGGGAGGGGAGGGGAGAGGAAAGGAGAGGAAAGGAAAGGAGAGGAGGGGAGAGGAGAGGAAAGGAGAGGGGAGAGGAGAGGCTGTTGGCCAATGTTTCGCTGGCTGTTGGCCAATGTGTTAATTTCTAGCATCGCTGGAAAAGCCAAGGTTATGTGGTATAGGCGTACAGGGAACTCCATTAATTCTTGTACTGCAGCGGCTGAGTTCTGGTTATTCCTTACTTGAATGCATCTCCTCCGTGGTTATTAACCCACTCATGACCGAATGTTTGTGGCAGTAGGTCAGCTGGTCTAGATGCTTCTGACCTCATTGCAGGTGCCTCGATTTAGTCAGGATTTGACTGAAACGTGAATTGCAATGATCCTCGGTGTGCGTTCCAAACGGTATACTATTCCCAGTAGTGCACTATATAGGAGATAGAGCGCCATTTAGGACACATCCTGGATGATGATGATGGATGATCATCCTGGAGGATGATGATGGATGATCATCCTGGATGATGATGATGGATGATCATCCTGGATGATGATGATGATGATCCTGGATGATGATGATGGATGATCATCCTGGATGATGATGATGATGATCACCCTGGATGATCATCCTGGATGATGCTGATGGATGATCATCCTGGATGATGATGATGATGGATGATCATCCTGGATGATGATGATGGATGATCATCCTGGAGGATGATGATGGATGATCATCCTGGATGATGATGATGGATGATCATCCTGGATGATGATGATGGTTGATCACCCTGTATGATGATGATGGATGATCATCCTGGATGATGATGGATGATCACCCTGGATGATGAAGTTCCTATCTTGGATATTAACCCATCCTGAAGTCTCTTACATGATGTCATCGTGATCTGTTCCAGACATTTCCACTAATATGAATAATACCAATCCCTTCTACCGCCCTACCATAGAGACAGGCTAACATTTGGCTAATGATAGTTAATGATAGTTAATGATAGCCAAAGATAGCTAATGATAGTTAATGATAGCTAATTATAGCTAATGATATCTAATGATATCTAATGATATCTAACGATAGCTAACGATAGCTAATGATAGTTAATGATAGTTAATGATATCTAATGATAGCTAATGATAGCTAATGATAGCTAATGATATCTAATGATAGTTAATGATATCTAATGATAGTTAATGATATCTAATGATAGCTAATGATATCTAATGATAGCTAGCTAACGACTGTCATAGCCTCAGACTCATTGACCATGTTGTCGGGGGTTCTTTCCTCTCTTCATTGATATACGGTAGCCTGGTCGCAGAACGGTTTGCGCTGTCTTGACAACTCATACATGGCAATACAAACAGGTCTGGGCCCAGGCTTAAATTTGGTAATGAATATTATGGAAATGTTTAGTCATAGTGAACACGGTTTTGAGAGAGGCTTGTTTCTCAACACCGGGCCTGCCAGAGCGAGGGTGCATGCTGTGGTCACGCCTGATGAGGCCGTTAGAAGAAGGAGAAATGAAAGCTGTAGGCTGAGATCCTGTTTTGTCTTCTCACACGTTTCTATGAGTTGAATGACTCGAGATGAACCACAACAGAGCAGATAAGAGCACAGCACAGCACTAAACTACACTGTCCCACACTACACTCTCTTACACTACAAACACTGTCCTACACTACACTGTCCTACACTACACTACACTGGACTACACTACACTACACCTCACTACACCTCACTACACAACACTACACCTCACTACACTACACTACACAACACTACACAACACTACACCTCGCTACACCTCGCTACACCTCACTACACCTCACTACACAACACTACACCTCACTACACCTCACTACACAACACTACACCTCACTACACAACACTACACCTCACTACACAACACTACACAACACTACACAACACTACACCTCACTACACCTCACTACACAACACTACACCTCACTACACTACACAACACAACACTACACAACACTACACAATACTACACAACACTACACCTCACTACACAACACTACACAACACTACACAACACTACACAACACTACACCTCACTACACAACACTACACCTCACTACACCTCACTACACCTCACTACACCTCACTACACAACACTACACCTCACTACACTACACAACACAACACTACACAACACTACACAATACTACACAACACTACACCTCACTACACCTCACTACACCTCACTACACAACACTACACCTCACTACACAACACTACACCTCACTACACAACACTACACCTCACTACACAACACTACACAACACTACACCTCACTACACAACACTACACCTCACTACACTACACAACACAACACTACACAACACTACACAACACTACACCTCACTACACAACACTACACCTCACTACACCTCACTACACAACACTACACCTCACTACACCTCACTACACCTCACTACACAACACTACACCTCACTACACCTCACTACACCTCACTACACCACACTACACCTCACTACACCTCACTACACTACACCTCACTACACTACACCTCACTACACCTCACTACACAACACTACACCTCACTACACCTCACTACACAACACTACACCTCACTACACCTCACTACACAACACTACACCTCACTACACCTCACTACACCTCACTACACAACACTACACCTCACTACACAACACTACACCTCACTACACCTCACTACACAACACTACACCTCACTACACCTCACTACACAACACTACACCTCACTACACCTCACTACACCTCACTACACCTCACTACACAACACTACACAACACTACACCTCACTACACCTCACTACACTACACCTCACTACACAACACTACACCTCACTACACTACACCTCACTACACAACACTACACCTCACTACACAACACTACACCTCACTACACAACACTACACCTCACTACACCTCACTACACCTCACTACACAACACTACACCTCACTACACAACACTACATCTCACTACACAACACTACACAACACTACACCTCACTACACCTCACTACACAACACTACACCTCACTACACAACACTACACCTCACTACACCTCACTACACCTCACTACACAACACTACACCTCACTACACCTCACTACACCTCGCTACACTACACTACACCTCACTACACAACACTACACCTCACTACACCTCACTACACCTCACTACACAACACTACACCTCACTACACCTCACTACACCTCACTACACAACACTACACCTCACTACACCTCACTACACCTCACTACACCTCACTACACAACACTACACCTCACTACACAACACTACACCTCACTACACTATACCTCGCTACAATACACTACACCGTCCTAGACTATACTGCACTACTCTACACTACAATACACTACACTGTCCTACAATGGTGACTTTAAAACAGTTTGTTTTTTGGTTGTGATATGAGAACTGAGGATGTCAACAACATTGTAGTTACTCCACAATACTAACCAAAATGACAGAGTGAAAAGAAGGAAACTTGTACAAAATAAGCACAGGCATAACCCTAAAGGAAATCCTGGATCAGTCTGCTTTCCACCAGACACTGGGAGACACATTCACCTTTCAGCGGGACAATAACCTAAAACACAAGGCCAAATATACACTGGAGATGCTCACCAAGATGGCAATGAATGTTCCTGAGTGGCCTAGTTACAGTTTTGACTTGAACATCTATGACAAGACCTGCAAATGGTTGTCTAGAAATGATCAACAACCAATTAGACAGAGCTTGAAAAATTCTGAAAAGAACAAATGAGGTAAATGTTGCCCAATCCAGGTGTGGAAATCTCTTAGAGACTTAACCCAGAAAAGACTCACAGCTGTAATCGCTGCCAAAGGTGCTTCTACAAAGTATTGAGGGGTGTGAATACTTATGTATATGAGATATTTCTGTATTTAATTTTCAATACATTTGCTAACATTTCTATATTAAAAAAAAAATAACATTGTGTGTAGATGGGTGAGAAAATAAATACATTTGTATCAATTTTGAATTCAGACTGCAACACAACAAAATCTGTAATAAGTCAAGGGGTATGAATACTTTATGATGGCACTGTATATGGGTTATTAGCGTAGGCCTACCTATGTTAGCACATATCGTATAGAAATATACAGTTGAACATCACACACAGTGTATACATCTATTACAATTGGAGCAAGTCAACAGTGGTGGATGAATTGCCATTTCATGACATTTTATTTTCGTGTCAAATCGCCATTTGGCAACACATCCCTTATGGGATTAAATGACACATAAACAAACATTACAATAATTCACTGTGGTAACTAAATGATCGTGGAAGTCTGCTGGGGGGTTGCAGGGTTCTGTTTCAGCCCAGCACTAACACACCTATATATGAAGTTGTGTTTATTTTCGTTCATCTGAAACGATGCTTTAGTAGTAATAACCTATTCTGTTAATACTCAATTATCTATTTAACCAATAAGGTCAGAAGGGGGTGGTGGTATATGGCCAATATACCACGGTTAAGGGCTGTTAGGCACGATGCAACGTGGCGTACAGCCCTTAATAACTGTGGTATATTGGTCGTATACCACAAACCCCCAAGGTGCCTTATTGCTGTTATAAACCGGTTACCAAGGTAATAAGAGCAGTAAACAAGTAATTTGCGTCATACCCACAAATATATATATATACACACTATTCAGGACTCGAACGACCCGATTCTATATTGTTGTTTACACTAAGCTGTCTAATCTTGACATACACGTTATCATATTTGTACATTTTGTAGTGAAGTGTTTAAACTTGTTTTAATTGTTAAACTATTATTCAAGATGAACTAGTGCCAATGTTGATTGATCACAGTGGTTCTGTCTGTATTTAACCTTTATTTAACTTGGCCAGTCAGTTAAGAACAAAATCTTATTTTCAACGACGGCCTACCGGGGAACAGTGGGGTTAACTGCCTTGTTCAGGGGGCAGAACGACAGATTTGTACCTTATCAGCTCGGGGATTCGATCCAGAAACCTTTTGGTTACTGGCCCAACGCGCTGACCACTAGGCTACACGCCACCCTAAAAGACAGATAGTGTTTCTGTGTTGTATTCTCAAAACAACATTTTTTATTTTTGTCTCGTCGTAAGATCTGAAATCTATTGTATTTGATTGTCACTCTGTCTCAGTACATCAGCGATCTGAACCCATTCTGTAGCTTATCATATAGCATCACCAATGCCGCCTATACAGTATGATGGTATTACTGGCCTTAATAGTCATCTGTCATCTGAAGCAAAGAATAGCTAAACTCACACATTGTTTACATGTTGAGCTATATGTTGTCAATTTAAAATGACACCAGTAGACAATGTATGAGGCAAACCATATTCCAGATTTTGTACATTCCTTTTTAAGTTCTGACATATTAAAATGGTTTAGTACAAATACAACCCTTGTAATTTAGGTACAGTATGCAAATAAGAGGATGACAATTAGGCTACGGGAGATGAGCATTCCAGTTAACATTATTTACCTCATAATATATGTTATTTTATTAATTTTAGCAATGTTGCTTGGAAAGAGGTTGCAGTTGTTCCCATAGTAGATCGTAGACCAGGGATACTCAACTCTGACCCTACCAGGTCCAGAGCCTGCTGGTTCTCTGTTCTACCTGATCATTAATTACATCCACCTGGTGTCCCAGGTCTAAATCAGTCCCTGATTAGAGGGGATTCACCCACCTGGTGTCCCAGGTCTAAATCAGTCCCTGATTAGAGGGGAATCACCCACCTGGTGTCCCAGGTCTAAATCAGTCCCTGATTAGAGGGGAATCACCCACCTGATGTCCCAGGTCTAAATCAGTCCCTGATTAGAGGGGAATCACCCACCTAATGTCCCAGGTCTAAATCAGTCCCTGATTAGAGGGGAATCACCCACCTGGTGTCCCAGGTCTAAATCAGTCCCTGATTAGAGGGGAATCACCCACCTGATGTCCCAGGTCTAAATCAGACCCTGGTTAAAGGGGAATCACCCACCTGATGTCCCAGGTCTAAATCAGTCCCTGATTAGAGGGGAACAATAAAAATAAAAAAGCAGTGGAACTGACTTTGAGGTCCAGAGTTGAGTTTGAGGGAGACAGTTTATGGTTGCTCTATGTAGGCCTACCACTAAGTTTGAGGCAGAGCAACCATGCACTATGTAGGCCTACCGCTGACCCTGTATAAGCTAGATACTGGGCTCACAGCTAACCTTTTAAGATCAATAATATGCTGTTTTTATTAAGATTTTGTTGGCTTTATAATTGTGAGAAAAATTGAACTAGCTAGTAGCTAGTTATACCTGATTAGCTCACTTTTCTCAAAACGAACCTCATTGTGGCTAGCCACTTCTTGGCCCTCATGCTATCCCTTATTACACTGTAGCTCCTACGACTCTCATCTGGTGAGCACCCCTGGAGCTCTTCCCAAGCAAAGGAATCTTATTGGTTTGACGTGTTGCGAGGTTGTCACTGAGTTCCCGCCCCTTTCTTTAGCTGATTTTTGCCATGGAACTTTCCACTTTTAGTGAAGCCTGGTTCGCCACGAGGCTAATCAACTGAGGTACAGACTAACCAGGTAAATCCAGGTGAAAGATATGATCCCTTATTGATGTCACCTGTTAAATCCACTTCAATCAGTGTAGATGAAAGGGAGGAGACAGGTTAAATAATGATTTTATTTTATGCCTTGAGACAATATTGAGATATGGATTGTGTATGTGTGCCATTCAGAGGGTGAATGGGCAAGACTAAATATCGAAATGTCTTTGAACGGGGTATGGGAGTAGGTGCCTGGCATATTGGTTTGAGTGTGTCAAGAACTGCAACGCTGCTGGGTTTTTCAACAGTTTCGCGTGTGTATCAAGAAAGGCCCACCACCCAAAGGACATCCAGCCTATTTCACACAATGGTGGGAAGCATTTGGAGTCACCATGGGCCAGCATCCCTGTGGAACGCTTTTCACACCTTTTAGGGTTCATGCCCTGACGACTGGTACATGTGCCTGAGTGCACACACACTTATGTACACACGCAGGCAGACAGGCAGGCAGGCAGGCAGGCAGGCAGACAGACAGGCAGGCAGACAGGCACACAGACAGACAGGCAGGCAGACAGGCACACAGATAGGCACACAGGCATGCAGACAGACAGGCACACAGGCAGGCAGACAGGCACACAGACAGACAGGCAGGCACGCTCACGCACACACATACACACACCCCTACACCTACACACAACCACGTGTCATATTTGATTGATCTTGGGTCGGTGCTTGCAGGACAGGACCTGCCTTGAGTGCAGTTCTATTTCCTAACTAATACATGCCATTTCCTCTCCCACCCAGACTGTGCTGTGTGTTTGGCTTCTGCTGAGGCCCCTTCCACTAGGCAGTGCTCTGCTCTGCTCTGTTCTGTTCTACCCTGCTCTGCTCTGTTCTGCTCTACCCTGTTCTGCTCTGCCCTGTTCTGCTCTACCCTGTTCTGCTCTGCCCTGTTCTGCTCTACCCTGCTCTACCCTGCTCTACCCTTGCTTTACCCTGCTCTGCTCTGCTCTGTTCTGCTCTACCCTGTTCTGCTCTGTTCTGCCCTTGCTTTACCCTGCTCTGCTCTACCCTGCTCTACCCTTGCTCTACCCTGCTCTACCCTGCTCTACCCTGCTCTACCCTGCTCTGCCCTGCTCTACCCTGCTCTACCCTGCTCTACCCTGCTCTACCCTTGCTCTACCCTGCTCTACCCTTGCTCTACCCTGCTCTACCCTTGCTTTACCCTGCTCTGCTCTGCTCTGTTCTGCTCTACCCTGTTCTGCTCTGTTCTGCCCTTGCTTTACCCTGCTCTGCTCTGTTCTGCTCTACCCTGTTCTGCTCTACCCTGCTCTACCCTGCTCTGCTCTGTTCTGCTCTACCCTGTTCTGCTCTACCCTGCTCTACCCTGTTCTGCTCTGCCCTGTTCTGCTCTACCCTGCTCTACCCTGCTCTGCTCTGTTCTGCCCTACCCTGCTCTACCCTGCTCTACCCTATTCTGCTCTGCCCTGTTCTGCTCTACCCTGCTCTACCCTGCTCTGCTCTGTTCTGCTCTACCCTGCTATACCCTGCTCTGCCCTGTTCTACCCTGGTCTGCTCTGTTCTACCCTGCTCTGCCCTGTTCTGCTCTACCCTGCTCTGCCCTGTTCTGCTCTACCCTGCTCTGCTCTGTTCTGCCATACCCTGCTCTACCCTGCTCTACCCTATTCTGCTCTGCCCTGTTCTGCTCTACCCTGCTCTACCCTGCTCTGCTCTGTTCTGCTCTACCCTGTTCTGCTCTGCCCTGTTCTGCTCTACCCTGCTCTGCTCTGTTCTGCTCTACCCTGCTCTACCCTGCTCTGCTCTGTTCTGCTCTACCCTGTTCTGCTCTGCCCTGTTCTGCTCTACCCTGCTCTACCCTGCTCTGCTCTGTTCTGCTCTACCCTGCTCTACCCTGCTCTGCTCTGTTCTGCTCTACCCTGCTCTACCCTGCTCTGCTCTGTTCTGCTCTACCCTGTTCTGCTCTGCCCTGTTCTGCTCTACCCTGCTCTACCCTGCTCTGCTCTGTTCTGCTCTACCCTGCTCTACCCTGCTCTGCCCTGTTCTGCTCTACCCTGTTCTACCCTGCTCTGTTCCACCCTGCTCAGCTCTACCCTGTTCTACCCTGTTCTGTTCTACCCTGCTCTGCTCTACCCTGTGCTACCCTGCTCTGCTCTACCCTGCTCTTTGTCTGTCTGGTCTGGGTACAGTACGTCTGCTGTGTGTGTGCGTCAGTGTGCACGGACGTGTGTGTGCGTGAGTGCGTCAGTGGGTATGTGTGCACTAGCGCATGCGTGTGCGTGTGTGCGTGTGCCAGCTGGCTGTTCTGCTTGACTGCAAGAACACAGAGAGGGCGTTGCATCATCAAACACTGAAAACTGATCCTGGGTAGCAGGCTGAGAAAGAGGAAAGAGGAGGAAATATGGTAGTCTATCAGACTACAGTAGGCCAGCTGGTCTAGCTAGCTGTATGTCTGGGGGTGGTAGTCTATCAGACTACAGTGGACCAGCTGGTCTAGCTAGCTGTATGTCGGGGGTGGTAGTCTGTCAGACTACAGTAGGCCAGCTGGTCTAGCTAGCTGTATGTCTGGGGGTGGTAGTCTATCAGACTACAGTAGACCAGCTGGTCTAGCTAGCTGTATGTCTGGGGGTGGTAGTCTATCAGACTACAGTAGACCAGCTGGTCTAGCTAGCTGTATGTCTGGGGGTGGTAGTCTATCAGACTACAGTAGACCAGCTGGTCTAGCTAGCTGTATGTCTGGGGGTGGTAGTCTATCAGACTACAGTAGGCCAGCTGGTCTAGCTAGCTGTATGTCTGGGGGTGGTAGTCTGTCAGACTACAGTAGGCCAGCTGGTCTAGCTAGCTGTATGTCTGGGGGTGGTAGTCTGTCAGACTACAGTAGGCCAGCTGGTCTAGCTAGCTGTATGTCTGGGGGTGGTAGTCTGTCAGACTACAGTAGGCCAGCTGGTCTAGCTAGCTGTATGTCTGGGGGTGGTAGTCTATCAGACTACAGTAGGCCAGCTGGTCTAGCTAGCTGTATGTCTGGGGGTGGTAGTCTGTCAGACTACAGTAGACCAGCTGGTCTAGCTAGCTGTATGTCGGGGGTGGTAGTCTATCAGACTACAGTAGGCCAGCTGGTCTAGCTAGCTGTATGTCGGGGGTGGTAGTCTGTCAGACTACAGTAGGCCAGCTGGTCTAGCTAGCTGTATGTCGGGGGTGGTAGTCTGTCAGACTACAGTAGGCCAGCTGGTCTAGCTAGCTGTATGTCGGGGGTGGTAGTCTGTCAGACTACAGTAGGCCAGCTGGTCTAGCTAGCTGTATGTTGGGGGTGGTAGTCTGTCAGACTACAGTAGACCAGCTGGTCTAGCTAGCTGTATGTCTGGGGTGGTAGTCTATCAGACTACAGTGGACCAGCTGGTCTAGGTAGCTAGCTGTATGTCTGGGGGTGGTAGTCTGTCAGACTACAGTGGACCAGCTGGTCTAGCTAGCTGTATGTCTGGGGGTGGTAGTCTGTCAGACTACAGTAGGCCAGCTGGTCTAGCTAGCTGTATGTCTGGGGGTGGTAGTCTGTCAGATTAATCTTTCTCTCTCTCTGTCTCTCTTTCTGGCTTTTTTTTATTTAGCTAAGAAAGGAACCACAGTCTTCCAGTATAGTCAGTCAGGGACAGGGGTCTGAGTCCCAAATGGAACCCTATTCCCTACCTAGTGCACTACTTTAGACCAGGACCCATAACCACCCTATTCCCTACCTAGTGCACTACTTTAGACCAGGACCCATAACCACCCTATTCCCTACCTAGTGCACTACTTTAGACCAGGACCCATAACCACCCTATTCCCTACCTAGCGCACTACTTTAGACCAGGACCCATAACCACCCTATTCCCTACCTAGTGCACTACTTTAGTCCAGAACCCATAACCACCCTATTCCCTACCTAGTGCACTACTTTAGACCAGGACCCATAACCACCCTATTCCCTACCTAGTGCACTACTTTAGACCAGGACCCATAACCACCCTATTCCCTACCTAGCGCACTACTTTAGACCAGGACCCATAACCACCCTATTCCCTACCTAGTGCACTACTTTAGACCAGGACCCATAACCACCCTATTCCCTACCTAGTGCACTACTTTAGACCAGGACCCATAACCACCCTATTCCCTACCTAGTGCACTACTTTAGACCAGGACCCATAACCACCCTATTCCCTACCTAGCGCACTACTTTAGACCAGGACCCATAACCACCCTATTCCCTACATAGTGCACTACTTTAGACCAGGACCCATAACCACCCTATTCCCTACCTAGTGCACTACTTTAGACCAGGACCCATAACCACCCTATTCCCTACCTAGTGCACTACTTTAGACCAGGACCCATAACCACCCTATTCCCTACCTAGCGCACTACTTTAGATCAGGACCCATAACCACCCTATTCCCTATATAGTGCACTACTTTAGACCAGGACCCATAACCACCCTATTCCCTACCTAGTGCACTACTTTAGACCAGGACCCAAAACCACCCTATTCCCTACCTAGCGCACTACTTTAGACCAGGACCCATAACCACCCTATTCCCTATATAGTGCACTACTTTAGACCAGGACCCATAACCACCCTATTCCCTACCTAGCGCACTACTTTAGACCAGGACCCATAACCACCCTATTCCCTATATAGTGCACAATTTGACCAGGACCCTATGGTCCCTACTTCTGACCAGGCCTCTGGTCCCTACTTCTGACCAGGGCCCTATGGTCCCTACTTCTGACCAGGCCTCTATGGTCCCTACTTCTGACCAGGCCTCTATGGTCCCTACTTCTGACCAGGCCCCTATGGTCCCTACTTCTGACCAGGGCCCTATCGTCCCTACTTCTGACTAGGGCTCTATGGTCCCTACTTCTGACCAGGGCCCTATGGTCCCTACTTCTGACCAGGCCCCTATGGTCCCTACTTCTGACCAGGGCCCTATGGTCCCTACTTCTGACTAGGGCTCTATGGTCCCTACTTCTGACCAGGCCTCTATGGTCCCTACTTCTGACCAGGCCTCTATGGTCCCTACTTCTGACCAGGGCCCTATGGTCCCTACTTCTGACTAGGGCTCTATGGTCCCTACTTCTGACCAGGGCTCTATAGTACCTACTTCTGACAAGGGCCCTATGGAATAGGGTGCCTTTTGGGACGCAGACAGGGAGTCAGCTCCACAGTCAGCTGTCCTGTCCTGCTCACCTCACAATACACGTCTTTGTTGGGTTAGGCTGAGATGAGGGCTTTGTACAGAGAGGCCATAACCTGTTGATTCACTGCTTGATACTGAAAATACTGGTGTGTGTTGGAGACGAGGTGCATGTGAATTAGCATCGCCCGCTGTATGGGAAGTAAATACAGACAGTAGGGCTCAGATGCACTGTTCCATGAGCAACATTTGTTTTCTATTTGGCCGTCAGGAGTCTCGGTTCTAACATGTCATTAGAGAAATGTCTTCACTGTGCGTCCACTTCCCTTCGGGCTGGTTTGTACACTTTATTTCTCTCTCACAGAGGACTGTGATTGCATGTTTCTCTGAGACACTCGGTCTCTCTCTCTGTCTCTCTCTGTCTCATTCTGTCTCTCATTCTGTCTCTCTCTCTCTGTCTCTCTCTCTCTGTCTCTCATTCTGTCTCTCTCTCTCTGTCTCTCATTCGGTCTCTCTGTCTCTCTGTCTCTCTCTCTCTCTCTGTCTCTCTCTCTCTGTCTCTCTCTCTCTCTCTGTCTCTCTCTCTCTGTCTCTCTCTCTCTCTGTCTCTCTCTCTCTCTCTCTCTCTCTGTGTCTCTCTCTCTCTCTCTCTCTCTCTCTCTCTCTCTCTCTCTCTCTCTCTCTCTCTCTCTCTCTCTGTGTCTCTCTCTCTCTCTGTCTCTTTGTCTCTCTCTCTGTCTCTGTCTCTCTCTCTCTGTCTCTCTCTCTCTGTGTCTCTCTGTCTCTCTCTGTCTCTCTCTATGTCTCTGTCTCTCTCTCTTTGTCTCTGTCTCTCTCTCTCTGATTGCAATAAGAAGTCCAGTCGTCAAACTCTTGATTTTTTTTGGTATTGCATACCACCCCTTTCTTTTTTTGTTCCGTGATTGTGGGCAAATCAATGCAATACATGATTAATCCCAGCCTGAACATGGAGCCAAGATACTAGTGTAGATTAACATTCCAGTGTAGAATTCTGCAAAATCCAGTCTGTCAATTCCGTTAAATGGCTGTCTGTGGAGGATATTGGACAATAGCTTTTAAACTGGGTGGGAAAGGAAAATATCCTATGGTTGAAATGCTTTGGACATTAAATTAACCTCATTTTTCTTCTTCTTCTCCGGTTCTGACGTGACAAATAATGTTATTACATCAGTCATTGACAGGATGATTTTAATCTTAACCTCTCCTCTCTCTCTCTCTCCCTTCCTCTCCTCTCTCTCCCTTCCTTTACCCCCTCTCTCCCTTCCTTTCCCTTCCCTCTCCCTTCCTTTCCCTTCCCTCTCCCTTCCTCTCTCTCTCCCTTCCTTTCCCTTCTCCCTTCCTCTCCTCTCTCTCTCTCTCCCTTCCTCTCCTCTCTCTCTCTCTCCTCTCTCCCTCCCTCTCTCCCTTCCTCTCCTCCCTCTCCCTTCCTCTCCTCTCTCTCTCCCTCTCTCCTGCCCTCTCCTCTCTCTCTCTCCCTTCCTCTCCTCTCTCTCTCCTCTCTCTCCCTCTCTCCCTTCCTCTCCTCCCTCTCCCTTCCTCTCCTCTCTCTCTCCCTCTCTCCCTCCCTCTCCTCTCTCCGTCTCTCTCTCCCTCCACAGCGGTGGTGTATGGTAGCTGGGTCTGACATGATGCCCGGTCAGATCCCTGACCCCTCCCTGACGGCCGGCTCCTTGCCCAGCCTGGGCCTGCTGGCCGGCATATCTGCCACCACGCTCACCGACCAGCTCAAACTGGCACAGGACTTCAGGAACCTGGGTGCCATGTTGTCACCGCTGCATATCCTGGGACGGCTGGGCAAGAGGCCACTCACTGCTATCAAGGGAGAGGTGAGGAGGAGGAGGAAGAGAAGGATGAGGAGGAGGAGGTGGAGGAAGAGGAGGAGGAGGAGGAAGAGAAGGATGATGAGGAGGAGAAGGAGGAGGAGGAGGAAGAGAAGGATGAGGAGGAGGAGGTGGAGGAAGGATGAGGAGGAGGAGGAAGAGAAGGATGAGGAGGAGGAAGAGAAGGATGAGGAGGAGGAAGAGAAGGATGAGGAGGAGGAAGATGAGGAAGAGGAGGAGGAGGAAGAGAAGGAGGAGGAGGAAGAGGAGGAGGAGGAAGAGAAGGAGGTGGAGGAAGAGAAGGATGAGGAGGAGGAGGTGGAGGAAGAGAAGGATGAGGAGGTGGAGGAAGAGAAGGATGAGGAGGAGGAGGTGGAGGAAGAGAAGGAGGAGGTGGAGGAAGAGAAGGAGGAGGAGGAGGAAGAGAAGGATGAGGAGGAGGAGGAAGAGAAGGATGATGAGGAGGAGGAGGAAGAGAAGGATGAGGAGGAGGAGGAGGAAGAGAAGGATGATGAGGAGGAGGAGGAAGAGAAGGATGAGGAGGAGGAGGTAGAGAAAGGATGAAGAGGAGGAGGAGGTAGAGAAAGGATGAAGAGGAGGAGGAGGTAGAGAAAGGATGAAGAGGAGGAGGAGGAGGAGGAGGATGATGATGATGAGGAGGAGGAAGAGAAGGAGGAGGAGGAGGAGGAAGAGAAGGATGAGGAGGAGGAGGAGGAGGAAGAGAAGGATGAGGAGGAGGAGGAGGGAGAGAAGGATGGGGAGGAGGAAGAGGAAGAGAAGGATAATGAGGAAGAGAAGGATAATGAGGAGGAGGAGGAGGAGGAGGAGGAGGAAGAGAAGGAGGAGGAGGAGGAGGAGGAGGAAGAGAAGGATGATGAGGAGGAGGAAGAGAAGGATGAGGAGGAGGAGGTGGAGGAAGAGAAGGATGATGAGGAGGAAGAGAAGGATGATGGGGAGGAGGAGGAGGAAGAGAAGGATGAGGAGGAGGAGGTGGAGGAAGAGAAGGATGAGGAGGAGGAGGAGGAAGAGAAGGATGAGGAGGAGGAGGAAGAGAAGGATGAGGAGGAGGATTGGTGGTGGATGTTGATATTTTCGAGGGATGACATGTTCTGTTTTTTTATGATCTACTGATGTTTATATGTTGTCAGCCTGTCTAACGTTTAGCTCCACCAAGTGGCCAATTTCAGAAGTATTTTAGATGTTACACAACTTAAAGGTCCAATGCAGCCATTTTTATCTTAATATCAAATACTTTCTGGGGAGCAATTAAGTACCTTACCGTGATTGTTTTCAATTAAAATGGTAAAACAAAAAAAAACAGAACTTGTTTCTTAGCAAAGAGCAATTTCTCAAGCAAGAATGTTGCTAGGACTGTCTGGGAGTGGTCTGAGTAGGGAGGTGAAAACTGAAAACTAGCTGTTACTGGAAGAGAGGTTTGGAACTAGCTTTGTTATTGGTCTATTAACTAATTTACGGCCTGGAGATGAGGCAGGCCAAAACGCCATCCCACAAAAACAGGCTAAAATTTCAGGCGGTCTTTTCAAACAGCTCTTACACTAAAAGGGCATTTTACACAATTTCACAATATTATTCCAACCTCATAGTGTGGAAAAATATATACACTGCTCAAAAAAATAAAGGGAACACTTAAACAACACAATGTAACTCCAAGTCAATCACACTTCTGTGAAATCAAACTGTCCACTTAGGAAGCAACACTGATTGACAATAAATGTCACATGCTGTTGTGCAAATGGAATAGACAAAAGGTGGAAATTATAGGCAATTAGCAAGACACCCCCAATAAAGGAGTGATTCTGCAGGTGGTGACCACAGACCACTTCTCATTCCTATGCTTCCTGGCTGATGTTTTGGTCACTTTTGAATGCTGGTGGTGCTTTCACTCTAGTGGTAGCATGAGCCGGAGTCTACAACCCACACAAGTGGCTCAGGTAGTGCAGCTCATCCAGGATGGCACATCAATGCGAGCTGTGGCAAGAAGGTTTGCTGTGTCTGTCAGCGTAGTAACCAGAGCATGGAGGCGCTACCAGGAGACAGGCCAGTACATCAGGAGACGTGGAGGAGGCCGTAGGAGGGCAACAACCCAGCAGCAGGACCGCTACCTCCGCCTTTGAGCAGGAGAAGCACTGCCAGAGCCCTGCAAAATGACCTCCAGCAGGCCACAAATGTGCATGTGTCAGCATATGGTCTCACAAGGGCTCTGAGGATCTCATCTCGGTACCTAATGGCAGTCAGGCTACCTCTGGCGAGCACATGGAGGGCTGTGCGGCCCCACAAAGAAATGCCACCCCACACCATGACTGACCCATCGCCAAACCGGTCATGCTGGAGGATGTTGCAGGCAGCAGAACGTTCTCCACGGCGTCTCCAGACTCTGTCACGTCTGTCACATGTGCTCATGTGCTCAGTGTGAGCCTGCTTTCATCTGTGAAGAGCACAGGGCGCCAGTGGCGAATTTGCCAATCTTGGTGTTCTCTGGCAAATGCCAAACGTCCTGCACGGTGTTGGGCTGTAAGCACAACCCCCACCTGTGAACGTCGGGCCCTCATACCACCCTCATGGAGTCTGTTTCTGACCGTTTGAGCAGACACATGCACATTTGTGGCCTGCTGGAGGTCATTTTGCAGGGCTCTGGCAGTGCTCTTCCTGCTCAAAGGCGGAGGTAGCGGTCCTGCTGCTGGGTTGTTGCCCTCCTACGGCCTCCTCCACGTCTCCTGATGTACTGGCCTGTCTCCTGGTAGCGCCTCCATGCTCTGGTTACTACGCTGACAGACACAGCAAACCTTCTTGCCACAGCTCGCATTGATGTGCCATCCTGGATGAGCTGCACTACCTGAGCCACTTGTGTGGGTTGTAGACTCCGTCTCATGCTACCACTAGAGTGAAAGCACCGCCAGCATTCAAAAGTGACCAAAACATCAGCCAGGAAGCATAGGAACTGAGAAGTGGTCTGTGGTCACCACCTGCAGAATCACTCCTTTATTGGGGGTGTCTTGCTAATTGCCTATAATTTCCACCTTTTGTCTATTCCATTTGCACAACAGCATGTGAAATTTATTGTCAATCAGTGTTGCTTCCTAAGTGGACAGTTTGATTTCACAGAAGTGTGATTGACTTGGAGTTACATTGTGTTGTTTAAGTGTTCCCTTTATTTTTTTGAGCAGTGTATATAAAACACAGGAAAATCATGTTTTTGACTCCACTGGGTGTTTAATCATTTCAATCTGGGTTCTCTGAAACTATTCACGTTTGCCTCCAAGATGGCAAGCACAGGTATCAAACTGAGACGTAGTTACTTGAAATTCACAATAAAACAAAAATAGGAGTGAAACACCATTGTGTCAGGAGTATAAAATGCAGGAAAGATAGAAACCAAGGTTGGAATAACTATATTTAATAATATGCAGGCCTTGAAAAAGGTCACCATTAGCTAATCACAGCACTTCTTCTTCTCCCTGCAGATGGACGAGGATGATGAGAGGAGGAGACGGAGGAGAGATAAGAACAAAGTGGCAGCAGCACGATGTCGGAACAAGAAGAAGGAGAGAACAGACTTCCTCCAAAGGGTCAGTCTCTTTTCTTTTTCAAAATGGCGGCTGAGTTCTTTATGTGTACTCTGGTGTTCTTTATGTATACTCTGGTGTTCTTTATGTGTACTCTGGTGTTCTTTATGTATACTCTGGTGTTCTTTATGTATACTCTGGTGTTCTTTATGTGTACTCTGGTGTTCTTTATGTATACTCTGGTGTTCTTTATGTATACTCTGGTGTTCTTTATGTGTACTCTGGAGTTCTTTATGTATACTCTGGTGTTCTTTATGTGTACTCTGGAGTTCTTTATGTATACTCTGGTGTTCTTTATGTGTACTCTGGTGTTCTTTATGTGTACTCTGGTGTTCTTTATGTATACTCTGGCGTTCTTTATGTGTACTCTGGAGTTCTTTATGTATACTCTGGTGTTTATGTGTACTCTGGTGTTCTTTATGTATACTCTGGCGTTCTTTATGTATACTCTGGTGTTTATGTATACTCTGATGTTCTTTATGTATACTCTGGTGTTCTTTATGTATACTCTGGCGTTCTTTATGTGTACTCTGGCGTTCTTTATGTGTACTCTGGTGTTCTTTATGTATACTCTGGCGTTCTTTATGTGTACTCTGGCGTTCTTTATGTGTACTCTGGTGTTCTTTATGTATACTCTGGCGTTCTTTATGTGTACTCTGGCGTTCTTTATCTATACTCTGGTGTTCTTTATGTATACTCTGGCGTTCTTTATATGTACTCTGGCGTTCTTTATGTATACTCTGGTGTTCTTTATGTATACTCTGGTGTTCTTTATGTGTACTCTGGTGTTCTTTGCAAATTGCCTGTAGAATCTAGAATAGATTGTATGATTACTTCTAAATAATTTGTGAAGAATCTATGTCGTGTTTATAAAGACATGATGAGTGCTCTGTCAGGCATTCATGTTATAGTCAGGGTTGGGTAGGTTCCTTTCTAAATGTAATCCGTTAGTTACTAGTTACCTGTCCAAAATTACAATCGGTAATATAACTTTTGGATTACCCAAAGTAATCTGATTACTTTCAGTTACTTTTAAATAACTTTCAAGAAGCATTAGAAGAAGACAAAAAAAATGTATATTACCAATTGAACAACATTTATTGCAGGATAAATTAATGTTAGCTTGTACATAGCTGGCCATAAATATATGTTGCATTTTACTTTATGGGTTATGCAGGCTTCTTCTAACTCATTGCTTTCTACTACAGATTATAATAATAATATGATTAGGCTATATCTTTACATTAAAAAACAAAGTCTGTCAGATTTCCAGTAATTCTAATTAATTTAATACTCCTTGATCTTCAAGAACAGGACTTGGAAATATGGAAATATAGATTAGCCCGAGCATAATTAGCCAACTCTGTTGTTTATGATTTTGTTGTTATGGAGGACTGTTTTGGGCTCATTGCTTCCAGTTGAAAAATCAACTCTGGTCATTTAATGGCATATTTTGAGCACGACTGATAAGTGCCATTTGCATGTTGCATTTGCTATAGGTCTATTGTTTTTGTTGGTGACACTTTAAATATCTTGATCATTTGCAGCTGTTTAAGTCTATCAAAAAGTGTGCATGTGTCTGTTAGGCGTATGGATTTTCAATAAAAGTTCCACTCGTGGTCTTTTCGAATTAAACTTGTTTTTGACAGTATGGAGCCCATTACCACGGCGGAGTTTAGAAGGGAGGGAGCTCCCTCAAACTGTTATTCCATAGGCTGGGATCCACACTATGCAGCTGTTATTCTATAGGCTGGGATCCACACTATGCAGCTGTTATTATATAGGCTGGGATCCACACTATGCAGCTGTTATTCTATAGGCTGGGATCCACACTATGCAGCTGTTATTCTATAGGCTGGGATCCACACTATGCAGCTGTTATTCTATAGGCTGGGATCCACACTATGCAGCTGTTATTCTATAGGCTGGGATCCACACTATGCAGCTGTTATTCTATAGGCTGGGATCCACACTATGCAGCTGTTATTCTATAGGCTGGGATCCACACTATGCAGCTGTTATTCTATAGGCTGGGATCCACACTATACAGCTGTTATTCTATAGGCTGGGATCCACACTATGCAGCTGTTATTCTATAGGCTGGGATCCACACTATGCAGCTGTTATTCTATAGGCTGGGATCCACACTATGCAGCTGTTATTCTATAGGCTGGGATCTACACTATGCAGCTGTTATTCTATAGGCTGGGATCCACACTATGCAGCTGTTATTCTATAGGCTGGGATCCTCACTATGCAGCTGTTATTCTATAGGCTGGGATCTACACTATGCAGCTGTTATTCTATAGGCTGGGATCCACACTATGCAGCTGTTATTCTATAGGCTGGGATCCTCACTATGCAGCTGTTATTCTATAGGCTGGGATCTACACTATGCAGCTGTTATTCTATAGGCTGGGATCCACACTATACAGCTGTTATTCTATAGGCTGGGATCCACACTATACAGCTGTTATTCTATAGGCTGGGATCTACACTATGCAGCTGTTATTCTATAGGCTGGGATCCACACTATGCAGCTGTTGCAAGAGCACATTTTTCACTGGCTGTCCACTGGTCGCAAAAACAATGAGTGATAGGCAGCTTAAACTTCTTCAATTTAACCATTACTGGGTTAAAATATACATATACTTTTGTGAACAGCCATCCACAACATCCACAACCTGTAAGGCACAAAAAGTTAAATGACAGAGCAGCAGTGTGATTCACATCAATGTAGTTATCAGTAATAATAGTTAAATGAGAGAGCAGCAGTGTGATTCACATCAATGTAGTTATCAGTAATAATAGTTAAATGACAGAGCAGCTGTGTGATTCACATCAATGCGCTATGTAGATATCAATAATAAGTGATATCCGTATCATCGTAGACTAGACCACTGATGTCATCTTTACCTCCAAGCGTTTATTCAAGTTGGATCTTCTCTGGAAGACATCGCTTGGACTGTAGTGTATAACAGCCCTATTCCCGCTTTTTCCCTGCGATCCAAACGCATTTGGTGTGTCATCATAGTGGTCTCTGATTGGTGGTCATCATTTGGTGTGTCATCATGGTGGTCTCTGATTGGTGGTCATCATTTGGTGTGTCATCATGGTGGTCTCTGATTGGTGGTCATCATTTGGTGTGTCATCATAGTGGTCTCTGATTGGTGGTCATCATTTGGTGTGTCATCATAGTGGTCTCTGATTGGTGGTCATCATTTGGTGTGTCATCATAGTGGTCTCTGATTGGTGGTCATCATTTGGTGTGTCATCATAGTGGTCTCTGATTGGTGGTCATCATTTGGTGTGTCATCATGGTGGTCTCTGATTGGTGGTCATCATTTGGTGTGTCATCATAGTGGTCTCTGATTGGTGGTCATCATTTGGTGTGTCATCATAGTGGTCTCTGATTGGTGGTCATCATTTGGTGTGTCATCATAGTGGTCTCTGATTGGTGGTCATCATTTGGTGTGTCATCATAGTGGTCTCTGATTGGTGGTCATCATTTGGTGTGTCATCATAGTGGTCTCTGATTGGTGGTCATCATTTGGTGTGTCATCATAGTGGTCTCTGATTGGTGGTCATCATTTGGTGTGTCATCATAGTGGTCTCTGATTGGTGGTCATCATTTGGTGTGTCATCATAGTGGTCTCTGATTGGTGGTCAGACTCGTTCAGGAAGAACAAATTTAAACTTGATCCTTTTTTTCAACACTGATTTGAGAAAACAGAAAAGTGTCAAAGTTTTTTTTCCGCAAACATCCTTTTTTCTGAATTTAAAAGTAATCATTGGAGGTAATCATCTCGTTTTTCAAAAGTATATTTTTAATGCTGGTAAAGTAATGGATTACAGTTTTAACGCTGGTAAAGTAACGGATTACAGTTTTAACGCTGGTAAAGTAATGGATTACAGTTTTAACGCTGGTAAAGTAATGGATTACAGTTTTAACGCTGGTAAAGTAATGGATTACAGTTTTAACGCTGGTAAAGTAACGGATTACAGTTTTAACGCTGGTAAAGTAACGGATTACAGTTTTAACGCTGGTAAAGTAATGGATTACAGTTTTAACGCTGGGAAAGTAACGGATTACAGTTTTAACGCTGGTAAAGTAACGGATTACAGTTTTAACGCTGGTAAAGTAACGGATTACAGTTTTAATGCTGGTAAAGTAACGGATTACAGTTTTAATGCTGGTAAAGTAACGGATTACAGTTTTAACGCTGGTAAAGTAATGGATTACAGTTTTAATGCTGGTAAAGTAATGGATTACAGTTTTAATGCTGGTAAAGTAACGGATTACAGTTTTAACGCTGGTAAAGTAATGGATTACAGTTTTAATGCTGGTAAAGTAATGGATTACAGTTTTAATGCTGGTAAAGTAACGGATTACAGTTTTAATGCTGGTAAAGTAACGGATTACAGTTTTAACGCTGGTAAAGTAATGGATTACAGTTTTAATGCTGGTAAAGTAATGGATTACAGTTTTAACGCTGGTAAAGTAACGGATTACAGTTTTAATGCTGGTAAAGTAATGGATTACAGTTCATTAAAAAACATATCTGTTACATGTAATCCATTACACCCCAGTCCTGTTTATAGTTTGTTTAAAGTGGGACATCAGGTCATTATTGTAAAAGAGAAAGTGTTCTCGATGACTTACCTGGTTAAATAAAGGCTAAATCAATGACCTAACAGTATACCCCCTCCCCTCTCTGTCGTCCCTGTAGGAGTCGGAGCGTCTGGAGGTGGTGAACTCTGACCTAAAGGCCCAAATCGAGGAGCTGAGGATGGAGAGACAGCAGCTAATGGTGATGCTCAACCTCCACCGCCCCACCTGCATCGTCCGCACCGACAGCGTCAAGACCCCTGAGAGCGAGGCCAACCCCCTGCTAGAACACCTGGCGGCTGAAAAGCTGGAGGCCTCTAAGTGAAACCACAGAGGGAAAGTGAAACCACAGAGGGAAAGTGAAACCACAGAGGGAAAGTGAAACCACAGAGGGAAAGTGAAACCACAGAGGGAAAGTGAAACCACAGAGGGAAAGTGAAACCACAGAGGGAAAGTGAAACCACAGAGGGAAAGTGAAACCACAGAGGGAAAGTGAAACCACAGAGGGAAAGTGAAACCACAGAGGGAAAGTGAAACCACAGAGGGAAAGTGAAACCACAGAGGGAAAGTGAAACCGAAGGGCGGGAAGGAAGGAAGAAATCCGACACAAAAAAAAAGCAACTGTCATCAAAGATGACGAAAGATTCAAAAATCACCTGATGCTTTTGTTGTTGAAGCACTTATGTACTGTGTTGAGCGCCAAGCTGGAGACTTTTGGAGACTCTTGTCTGTCTTTGCCCAAAAGACCCGGGGTTGTTAGTGTTCCGTTGCCTCGGTAACACCTTGGTAAACGTTACCTGATTGGGTTCTGAGGGAAGAGGGAGTAGCCTAATGCCCAACCCAGTTATCTCTGCGTCATAATAAGTGTTTTGTTTTGAAACCAAGTCAGCGCCACACCATTTACTTACTGCAACCAACCGCCATTACAATAAGGGACAGATGGAAGAAGATAGTGGAAACTGTAATGTTGAAGAGGAAACACTAAGATCAATCACTATGGTGCTCTGTTACCGCCACTTCTTACCGGCACTTCTTACCGGCACTTCTTACCGACTCAGAGACAAACAAAGAGGTTGTTGTTATTGTGCTATACTAAACATGTATAACGGTAGAGGTACACAGGTGTAGCCAGCCAGTGTACTGTATACCATGTTGAAATACACAGGTGTAGCCAGCCAGTGTACTGTATACCATGTTGAAATACACAGGTGTAGCCAGCCAGTGTACTGTATACCATGTTGAAATACACAGGTGTAGCCAGCCAGTGTACTGTATACCATGTTGAAATACACAGGTGTAGCCAGCCAGTGTACTGTATACCATGTTGAAATACACAGGTGTAGCCAGCCAGTGTACTGTATACCATGTTGAAATACACAGGTGTAGCCAGCCAGTGTACTGTATACCATGTTGAAATACACAGGTGTAGCCAGCCAGTGTACTGTATACCATGTTGAAATACACAGGTGTAGCCAGCCAGTGTACTGTATACCATGTTGAAATACACAGGTGTAGCCAGCCAGTGTACTGTATACCATGTTGAAATACACAGGTGTAGCCAGCCAGTGTACTGTATACCATGTTGAAATACACAGGTGTAGCCAGCCAGTGTACTGTATACCATGTTGAAATACACAGGTGTAGCCAGCCAGTGTACTGTATACCATGTTGAAATACACAGGTGTAGCCAGCCAGTGTACTGTATACCATGTTGAAATACACAGGTGTAGCCAGCCAGTGTACTGTATACCATGTTGAAATACACAGGTGTAGCCAGCCAGTGTACTGTATACCATGTTGAAATATACAGGTGTAGCCAGCCAGTGTACTGTATACCATGTTGAAATACACAGGTGTAGCCAGCCAGTGTACTGTATACCATGTTGAAGTACACAGGTGTAGCCAGCCAGTGTACTGTATACCATGTTGAAATACACAGGTGTAGCCAGCCAGTGTACTGTATACCATGTTGAAATACACAGGTGTAGTAGTATTCTAGGATTTGTCCATTACCAAGTTGGAACATATTTTTATTTCATATTATAATGCTACGTTTTTTTGTTTTTGTATATTCTCTGCCTTGACGATGGAAGTATCCGGTTGATCCGATTTTGAGGTGACGCTGGCGTCATAAAGTAAAAGCCCATATATACTATATGAAATAATGTTTACACTCCTGTTGTTTATATTAAAAATTAAAAAAGGCATTGTTAATTCAAATGTCTGTATTTCAATATACTTATTTTATACCGCTTTATAAGTGACATATATATATTGTGTATGAAATGCCCTTTGTATTGTTGTAATCACTTGATGTGATTTTTTTGCATTTGACATCAGTGTCCTGTTGTATTTTTCAATATTAAAATGCCCAGAGCAGTCAAAAAAGTGATTACCTGTGTTTTATATATATTTACACACTATGAGGTTGGAATAATGTTGCTCCAAACGTCTCTGACAATATCAGCTAATTTTCCGTTTTCCCCTCCCCAACTCAAACCACTCCCAGACAGTCCTAGCAAAAGTATTGCCTGAGAAATTGCTCTTTGCTAAGAAGCTATTTTTCTTTTGTTTCTTTTTGGACCACAGTAAGGTACTTAAATTGTTACCCAGAAATGTTCACATGCCCCTTACTTTCATTTCAACACACCCACTCCTTTCCACACGCCCACTATTTTCAACCACTCGCCAATACTCCGGTCACCATATTGGGAGGTAGCTACCTCCTTCTCTAAAAAGTTCTCTACTGGAGATTTGGATATAATGATGAGATACTCTACATGGCCAAAAGTATGTGGACACTTGCTCTTATAACTTCTCATTTCAAAATCACGGGCATTAATATGGAATATCCAATTCATCCCAAAGGTGTTCAATGGGGTTGAGGTTAAGGCTCTGTGCAGGCCAGTCGAGTTCTTCCACACCGATCACGACAAACCATTTCTGTATGGACCTTGCTTTGTGTACGGGGACAATTGTCAAGCTGAAACAGGAATGGGCCTTCCTCAAACTGTTGCCACGAAGTTGGAAGCACCGATTTAGACCACTGTGATACAGATGGAATCAAACCAGGGTCTGTAGTGACACCTCTAGCACTGAGATGCAGTGATTTTAGACCGCTGTGATACAGATGGAATCAAACCAGGATCTCAAATTCATCCCTATTTCCATGTCCAGTTCGGTACCTAGAATACAAGGGTTGGATTTGCACTAATCACTTTCAAGTCAGAGAAATCATGTAGCAAATCTGTTTTATTGTTAGCCTCGTATACATGATGCGCTGGTATCACTGTTGACTGGGCTCCCCATTTTGTGCCATCAAACCCCAGAAACTTTGTCCAGAACGCTGCAGCCCGCCTGGTGTTGAACCATACCAAGTTCTCCCATGTCAACACCGCTCCTCCACACTCTCCACTGGCTTCCACAAGAAGCTCACATCCACTACAAGACCATGGTGCTTACCTATGGAACAGCAAGAGGAACTGCCCCTCCCTACCTTCAGGCTATGCTCAAACCCTACACCCCAACCTGGGCACGCCGTTCTGCCACCTCTGGTCTCTTGGCCCTCCCACTCCTGACGTCATTAATCCCATGATGTCAGTAATCTTCAGGTTGGAAAGTTGGAGCTCTAGAAAGATGCCCCAGTTCCCAAC
Source organism: Salvelinus namaycush (assembly GCF_016432855.1). Lineage (NCBI taxonomy): Eukaryota > Metazoa > Chordata > Actinopteri > Salmoniformes > Salmonidae > Salvelinus > Salvelinus namaycush. The sequence continues at coordinate 36,364,208 of NC_052335.1, forward strand.
TTGGAATTGTGAGTAGGAAAGACCATTCCCAACAAAAAAATTCCAGCCGAACTCCTTTCTTTTCCGAGTTCCCAGTCGTCTTGAATGCACTGAAGTCAGAAGTCGGAGATTTCCGAATTCCCAGTTGTCTTGAATGCGGCAATACAGAACATACCATACTGGTTCACCCATAACAAGTGGGCAGGCTTTCAGCATGGAAGAGACAAAACGAAATTTGAACATCGCTGCAATTCCATATGCCACCACAAGAGATCGCTATACAATAATATAAACCGTGTGACGCGAGGTATGACGTCACGAATTTAACTTCAAATGCCTTTAAAATCCTCTCTTCTCTCGCCGGGCGCAGTGGCGTGCGCCTGTAATCCAAGTTGCTGGGAGGCTTAGGCTGGCGGATCGTTTGAGCTCAGGAGTTCTGAGCTCCAGTGGACTATGCCGATCGGGTGTCCGCACTAAGTTCGGTATCGATATGGTGCTCCTGGGGGAGCCCGGGACCACCAGGTCGTCTAAGGAGGGGTGCACCGGCCCAGGTCGGAAACGGAGCAGGCCAAAGCCCCCGTGCCGCTCAGTAGTGGGATCGCGCCTGTGAATAGACGCTGTAGTGCAGCCTGAGCAATATAGCGGGACACAGTCTTTTTGAGCTAGATTTTTTTAGTTTTAAAAATGACATGTTCATTTTCATCTTGTAAATCCGTTCGATGTTTTTTCTTCTTTTAGCTTGAACATGTGTAAAGGACGTGTGTGTGTGAAACGTTGGTGATATTACTTCATGTTTGTAGTATAATCAACGAACTGTAATTGTTTTCTGTTCGTTTCAGCTCACGAAACTACTGAAATAAATGTTTCTTTATGGAAATACGCCGCAAACACAGACTTCTATATCGCCTCCTACTGGAATAAAGGTTTAATAATGAGTATTATTAGGAAGCGTTACTTAAAATATCCAACAGGGGCCGCTCTTTGACCGTCGACTGGTAGAGACTTCTATGTGTGGGTTTTTGGCGGCTGATGGTGTATCACAACAGGTTTTTTGATTGGTTATTGAGCTATCCAAACGTGATTTATAGTCCCTCCCCATTTGCGGACATTGACGGGATTCGATTCATCTGTTCAGCGTGTCATGTAAAAATCTCCCCTGCTTGAAATTGCACCGCGGTCATCCTGGCGTTTCAACAACAACGTATAGTTCATGCTGCGTGATTTGCACCGGTTGAAAGTTGATTGCATTCGTTATGGAATGCAATCACAGGCATGAACCAGGTGCCCCATTCAAAACCCAAGGCTTAGTCAGCTCGAAACAAAAACGACAGAGTGACTAGTTTGAAAATTCAAATATATATTGTAAGTATTTTTCTGGACAATGCCTCCTTGTCGACAACATGGCCGAGCGTCGCAGATTACTGTTCCGTTTGAGAGGGCGCTCCTCCGTCACTGCTTTTTCCCGGTGGGGGAGGCTGTTGCTGACTATCAGGCAGTGGGGGAGGCTGTTGCTGACTATCAGGCAGTGGGGCAGGCTGTTGCTGACTATCAGGCAGTTGCTGACTATCAGGCAGTGGGGCAGGCTGTTGCTGAGTGACTGGTGTGGAAGAGCTGCATTTGAGTCACGTGAGAGAGGCGACAGCAGCACGTGCAGTATTGCCAACTTTTCGCCAGTTGTCGGCTATTTAGATTGTCTTTACGGAGACACCAATTATCAATCCTTTTCACATTAAACATTAATGCGATAGAACCACAACAAATCACTGAGAAACGACTTTAGTTTAAACCGCATTCTAATGTGGACTTTGCTTATGGAAAACCGTATCAAGCAACGGGTTTAACGCATGCTCTGTTCTTGGGTCTCGAGCGGTCAATCAGCGTTGCACTATTGGTCATTTGAAATGGAAGTTGTTGAGTCATGTGCTGCTGCTATGGGGAAAAGTTCAGAATGAAACTGACATAGGCTACATTTGCATTTGTTAGCCATTAAGTAGCAGATTCATTTATGTGCCATTGTAGCCTAACATTTTGTGCAATATATATATGTTGAAATGACAATATCACTAGTCACTGCAAATCAATTTGTGCCACTTGTGTGGTTGCAAAAGGATAAAATAAATAGGCCATAACTTCAGTTTATTGTTGTTGTAGAATTGTGTTATTATGCAATAATTACAAATACAGATAAAACAAATAAATAAAGAACCTGGCTGTTGTTGACAAGTTTATTCAGAATATCCATATTATATACAGTACCAGTCAGAAGTTTGGACACACCTACATTGTAGAACAATAGTGAAGACATCAAGTCTATGAAATAACATATGGAATCATGTAGTAACCAAAAAAGTGTTAAACAATTCAAAATATATTTTATATTTGAGATTCTTCAAAGCAGCCACCCTTTGCCTTGATGACAGCTTTGCACACTCTTGGAATTATCTCAACCAGCTTCATGAGTTATTCACCTGGAATGCGTTTCAATTAACAGGTGTGCCTTGTTAAAAGTTAATTTGTGGAATTTCTTTCCTTAATGTGTTTGTGCCAGTCAGTTGTGTTGTGAGAAGTTAGGGTTGGTTTACAGAAGATAGCCCTATTTGGTAAAAGACCAAGTCCATATTATGGCAATAACAGGTCAAATAAGCAAAGAGAAACGACAGTCCATCATTACTTTAAGATATGAAGGTCAGGCAATCCGGAAAATTTTTCTTCAAGTGCAGTCGCAAAAACCATTAAGCGCTATGATGAAACTGGCTCTCATGAGGACCGCCACAGGAAAGGAAATTGTTACAACCCCTATTACTAGCCTTTGAAATCCCCAAGGGGGGGGGGGGGGGGGGGGGGGGGCTTGGGCAAGTTGCTGCAGGGGGTGCTGAGATGTTGGCCGGGGTAGGGGTAGCCAGGTGGAGAGCATGGCCAGCCGTAGAAAAATGCTTATTGAAATTATTGATTATCGTTGATTTATTGGTGGTGACAGTGTTTCCTATCCTCAGTGCAGTGGGCATCTGGGAGGAGGTGCTCTTTTTCTCCATGGACTTTATAGTTGGGACTGCAGAGTGAAGGAAAAGCACCAACAAGTGCTCAGCATATGTGGGATCTCCTTCAAGACTGTTGGAAAAGCATTCCAGGTGAAGCTGGTTGAGAGAATGCCAAGAGTGTGCAAAGCTGTCATCAAAGCACAGGGTGGCTACTTTGAAGAATCTAAAAATCTATTTTGATTTGTTTAACACTTTTTTTTGCGGGTACTATATGATTCCATATGTTATTTCATAGTGTTGATGTCTACACTTTTATTCTACAATGTAGAAAATAGTAAAAAGAAAAGAAAAACCCTTGAATGAGTAGGTGTGTCCAAACTTTTGACTAGTACTGTACATATTTGATTCAGTGATTGATTACGACCCCATCCTCAGTACCCTATTCTGGAGATAATGCCATAACAGAGGATAGTCAAGGCCAGTTTTGGGTGGAATTGGTTTACCGGCAGGGACACGATTGTATACCAGCCTTGTCTAATTATGCTCATGAGATGGAGTTCCATTGCGTCGAGATGCCAATGGGCCACTAGCAGAGCCGGAAGAAGATTAATATTGGGACGGGGAAAGGTGGATTTCGAGGGAAGAGTGGAGGAGGAAAATGAGGAGGAAGAAGAGGTTGAAGAGAGTGAGGGAGGCAAAGGGTTGAGTTTGAATCTGTTGAAAATGGCATGTCGAAGAACACTGGGGTCAAGTAGTTCTGGAGATGGAAGTGAATGAGGGAGATTTAAGTGAGGTGAAGAGCTCGGAGCCCAAGTTTTTGTATTGATGGAGAAAGATGAGAAAGATTAGTTTGGTATAGTGGGAGTGAGATTTTGGAGAAAGTGGATTCAGGCCTTTTGGCTGATCCATATGTGCTATCACGTGGGTGGTAAAGATGTTGGGTACTGTTGATTCCGTGAAAATAACCCAAATTGGACTTGTGATGTTTTTTTTTGTATTTCTTCTGCTAAGAGGGAGCAGGCGCTCCGTGAAACTCAACTTGGGTCAAGATCTGTATCTTGCTTTGCTGTTAGGAATAGGGCACCATTAAAGGAAGTGCTTTCTAGGGTTGCGGGAAAGATGCACTATGCAAAAAAAACTCTGCCATTTCCTGGTTGCTAAAATTCTAATAGTCGGCCTAATTTTAGTTTATGTGACAAAACAAGTGTAGAGAATCACATGGTACCATCTAAACCGCTGTGAAATATATTTCCCATAACCCATTTTTTTTTTCAGCTGTTTGAAGCTGGTGTACAAAACCAAAAAAAAAGGACGAAAATGAAGAACGGGAAGGATAGAATTAGAGCACATAGAACAGATCTACTGCTTCTTAGACTTGCTGTCAATGAGAATGACAGATCTATTACTCCCATTTCTATGTGAAATTTGGTTGGGTCGCCCAAATAGCTACTAATTTCAGCTTTAAAACAAGAAGTTCCTGTTTTTAAAGAGTATCTCCACAATTAAATGTTTATACTCTTTTAATTCATTGTTCCAATTTTTTGTTGTGTACTAGGTGTCGTCTGCTATTTTTTTGTTGGCGATCACAATGTTAAAGAGATATATTCTTCCCAAACTGCTAAAAACAAACAAATGAAAAACAGTGGTTTGCTTTTTCTTTACAATTTCTGTACTGTAGCAATGCGAAGGAACAGCCTGCTATTCACTTTGAGTCATGACTTCCGTATGATCTGGGCCTATAGCTCAATACACCCAGTTACATTTTTGGCACAGTGATGGTGTAATAACTGCACGTGGAAGAAATAAATGAATAAGTAAATAAATATGTAAATAAATAAGTAAGTAAATAAGTCAGTAAATCAATAAATAAGTAAATAAGTAAATAAGTAAATAAATAAATAAGTAAATACATAAATAAATGAATAAGTAAGTAAATAAGTGAGTAAATCAATAAATAAGTGGAATAAATGTATTCAGTAGTAAGGACTATAACAGAGACAGCCTCATCAAAGCATTACTATAACTGCTTTACATTATGGAGGATAAGCTCACCTCAACCACTACCAATTACTGTATCCACTTATGTTAAAGTTACTTAGTTAAAAGTCAACCCGTCCTTAGGCCTATATGCCCTGGATCAGAGCTAGCCTTTCTGTTAGCCCTTGATCATGACTCTCAGTTACATTATTTTTTATTTATTTCACCTTTATTTAACCAGGTAGGCTAGTTGAGAACAAGTTCTCATTTACAACTGTGACCTGGCCAAGATAAAGCATAGCAGTGTGAACAGACAACACCACAGAGTTACACATGGAGTAAACAATAAACAAGTTAATAACACAGTAGGGGGAAAAAAATACACTGCACATAAGAGTCGCTGGAGGAAGGTGACTTCTGTAGGGGGGAGGAAGGATGGATGGAGGCTCCATAGCTGTATGGATCTGTAACTGCTACAGTGTAGTTTAGTGGGATGGAGGCTCCATAGCTGTATGGATCTGTAACTGCTACAGTGTAGTTTAGTAGGATGGAGGCTCCATAGCTGTATGGATCTGTAACTACTACAGTGTAGTTTAGTAGGATGGAGGCTGTATGGATCTGTAACTGCTACAGTGTAGTTTAGTAGGATGGAGGCTCCATAGCTGTATGGATCTGTAACTACTACAGTGTAGTTTAGTAGGATGGAGGCTCCATAGCTGTATGGATCTGTAACTGCTACAGTGTAGTTTAGTAGGATGGAGGCTCCATAGCTGTATGGATCTGTAACTGCTACAGTGTAGTTTAGTAGGATGGAGGCTCCATAGCTGTATGGATCTGTAACTACTACAGTGTAGTTTAGTAGGATGGAGGCTGTATGGATCTGTAACTGCTACAGTGTAGTTTAGTCGGATGGAGGCTGTATGGATCTGTAACTGCTACAGTGTAGTTTAGTAGGATGGAGGCTGTATGGATCTGTAACTGCTACAGTGTAGTTTAGTAGGATGGAGGCTGTATGGATCTGTAACTGCTACAGTGTAGTTTAGTAGGATGGAGGCTCCATAGCTGTATGGATCTGTAACTACTACAGTGTAGTTTAGTAGGATGGAGGCTCCATAGCTGTATGGATCTGTAACTGCTACAGTGTAGTTTAGTAGGATGGAGGCTCCATAGCTGTATGGATCTGTAACTGCTACAGTGTAGTTTAGTAGGATGGAGGCTCCATAGCTGTATGGATCTGTAACTGCTACAGTGTAGTTTAGTAGGATGGAGGCTCCATAGCTGTATGGATCTGTAACTGCTACAGTGTAGTTTAGTAGGATGGAGGCTCCATAGCTGTATGGATCTGTAACTACTACAGTGTAGTTTAGTAGGATGGAGGCTGTATGGATCTGTAACTGCTACAGTGTAGTTTAGTAGGATGGAGGCTGTATGGATCTGTAACTGCTACAGTGTAGTTTAGTAGGATGGAGGCTCCATAGCTGTATGGATCTGTAACTGTAAATGCCAAGAGTGTACAAAGCTGTCATCAAGGCAAAGGGTGGCTACTTTGAATAATCTCAAATACAAAATATATTTTGATTTGTTTTAACACTTTTTTTGGTTACTACATGATTCCATATGTGTTAATTCATAGTGTTGATGTCTTCACTATTATTCTACAATGTAGAAAATAGTAAAAATAAAGAAAAACCCTTGAATGAGTAGGTGTTCTAAAACTTTTGACCGGTACTGTACACATATAAATACATACATATACATATATATATATATTTTAAATCTATTTTCCTTTATTACCCTCCAACCCTACCACCCCTCCCCCAATTGGAGTAAACTAGTGAACAACAACGTTTAGGCCTGTATTACCAGCGTATTAATACTATATATACATTTTATGGACACAGTCTATTTTACAATAGTTATATTTTGTTCGTTTTTACTCCTGTCCTTCCTCTACCTCTCCCATCTATTACTGATGTCCTTCCTCTACCCTCAACCTCTCCCATCTATTACTGATGTCCTTCCTCTACCCTCAACCTCTCCCATCTATTACTGATGTCCTTCCTCTACTCTCAACCTCTCCCATCTATTACTGATGTCCTTCCTCTACTCTCAACCTCTCCCATCTATTACTGATGTCCTTCCTCTACCCTCAACCTCTCCCATCTATTACTGATGTCCTTCCTCTACCCTCAACCTCTCCCATCTATTACTGATGTCCTTCCTCTACCCTCCACCTCTCCCATCTATTACTGATGTCCTTCCTCTACCTCTCCCATCTATTTCTGATGTCCTTCCTCTACCCTCAACCTCTCCCATCTATTACTGATGTCCTTCCTCTACCCTCAACCTCTCCCATCTATTACTGATGTCCTTCCTCTACCTCTCCCATCTATTACTGATGTCCTTCCTCTACCCTCAACCTCTCCCATCTATTACTGATGTCCTTCCTCTACCTCTCCCATCTATTACTGATGTCCTTCCTCTACCCTCAACCTCTCCCATCTATTACTGATGTCCTTCCTCTACCCTCAACCTCTCCCATCTATTACTGATGTCCTTCCTCTACTCTCAACCTCTCCCATCTATTTCTGATGTCCTTCCTCTACCCTCAACCTCTCCCATCTATTACTGATGTCCTTCCTCTACTCTCATCCTCTCCCATCTATTTCTGATGTCCTTCCTCTACCCTCAACCTCTCCCATCTATTACTGATGTCCTTCCTCTACCCTCAACCTCTCCCATCTATTACTGATGTCCTTCCTCTACCCTCAACCTCTCCCATCTATTACTGATGTCCTTCCGGTTTGATTTCTATTTGCCATATCTTTCAAACTGTGCTCTTTCACCAAAGTTCTTAACCCACATACGTTTTACGGACACAGTATGTTTTACATTAGTTATCTTGTTATTATTAGTTGTTATTAGTCCCAACGTTCAGCTCCATTCAACCCCTCCCATCTATCTTTTAACACCATCCATATTGGATTTTTAGCTGCCATATATTTAACTCTGCTGTTTCACAAAAGTACTGAACCTTTCTATTCTCATGGCTTCTACAGATTGTAAATTGAAAATATTTTTTTTTGCTAAAAGTATTATTATATTATTGATTGAATGACTATGACTTTTCAGATCACCCAGTAGTGCTATCTGCAGGGTTAGCTCCGGGTAAATATTGCAATTCTTCAGCTGTTCCAGAACCTGTGACCAAAAACAAGCTACATATGGACGGTACCAAAACAAATGATCTAATGATTCTGCCTCTTCGCAGCAAAATCTGCAGAGCTGGGAAGGTTGTATCCAGCATATAAATAACATTCTATTGGTTGCAAGAATGTTGTATAATAATTTAAATTGAAAAATTCTACTTTTGGAATCTGGCATTGTTTTGCATATCAGTTCCATGTGCTGTGGAATCGGTACGTCAAAAATCTCTTCCCGACTTTTTTGCAATCTATATGTTACGGCTGTTCATTTTTTTGGTCCTTAAATTAAACTGGTATACTGTACTTTTTTTATTTTTCACAATTTTCTTATTATTAATGCATGTATTGATGTCTACATTCGTTTTTGCCACGTATTTTCTATTACAGACACTTTACAGACTTTAATTATATTATGAAAGCATACAACAACAAAAAAATATATAAAAAATATATAAACATTTTTTATTTCTTTGTTACTAATGTTGCTGTCCCACTACAACAAAAATACACTTAAATACATGTAATTTTGTCCTTGAAACGTTTAATTGAAATACTGTAGAATTGCATTCATTCCTATGCTGGACTGCTCCTACTGGGGAGTGTCAAAATGGCTGACTGGTGGCTTCAAAGCCTCTCAATGGACAATACAATCATCAATCATTGTTGTTTCAGATGCATTCTGGTCTTTGTCCTTGAAGCTCATCAGAACATGTTTCTGTGTTGGAGGCTCTTCTGCCAGGCAGAAGGTGTTTAGGTCTGCCTTTTCTTCAGGCGCACAATGATTGTTTTCTTGATCTCATGACACCAAAATGCAACACAAACAACAACAATAACTTCAAAATGGTGGCTATATTATGAAGAGAAACCTTCCATGTAAAAACAACAACAGTAACTTCAAAATGGTGGCTACATTATGAAGAGAAACCTTCCATGTAAAAACAACAACAGTAACTTCAAAATGGTGGCTACATTATGAAGAGAAACCTTCCATGTAAAAACAACAACAGTAACTTCAAAATGGTGGCTACATTATGAAGAGAAACCTTCCATGTAAAAACAACAACAGTAACTTCAAAATGGTGGCTATATTATGAAGAGAAACCTTCCATGTAAAAACAACAACAGTAACTTCAAAATGGTGGCTATATTATGAAGAGAAACCTTCCATGTAAAAACAACAATAGTAACTTCAAAATGGTGGCTACATTATGAAGAGAAACCTTCTATGTAAGGTTTCATGTTGCCTATGTACTAGACTAGAGGACATAGACAAATATTTCATCGTTTCTGATGAAATACACAGGAACAGCGAGCTCCATCTTCACAAAATAAAACGATCAGAAAACCCTGAAAGACAGGAGACATACACAAGGCTATTTCTGTATTCACCAATATAGTCTGTACAATTCCCCCCTACTCTGACTGAAAAAGTGATACATAAAATCAAAACAAATTTAAATAATAATAAAACACTCTATTCAGCAAACTGGATGTAGTCTATCACAGTGCCATCCGTTTTGTCACCAAAGCCCCATATACTACCCACCACTGCGACCTGTTTGCTCTCGTTGGCTGGCTCTCGCTTCATATTCGTCGCCAAACCCACTGGCTCCAGGTCATCTATAAGTCTTTGCTAGGTAAAGCCCCGCCTTATCTCACCTCACTGGTCACCATAGCAACACCCACTCGTAGCACGCACTCCAGCAGGTATATTTCACTGGTCATCCCCAAAGCCAACTCCTCTTTGGCCGCCGTTCCTTCCAGTTCTCTGCTGCCAATGATTGGAACGAAAGCACCAGCTGTCAGAGCAGCTTACTGATCATTGCACCTGTACATAGCCCATCTGTAAATAGCCCACCCAACTACCTCATCCCCATATTGTTATTTATTAATTTTTTGCTCCTTTGCACCCCAGTATCTCTACTTGCACATCATCTTCTGCACATCTATCACTCCAGTGTTAACGCTAAATCGTAATTATTTTGCCACTACAGCCTATTTATTGCCTTACCTCCCTAATCTTAATACATACTACAAATCCCATTTTATTGCTGTAGTCAGATGAAAATATATCTCATTTGATAATCACCATCTCTCTCTATGATACTGTGTGTAACAGTGTCTCATTTTACCTCCTAATATTCCAGTCAGGCTAATTCCAGGATCAGAATATGATATATATTCCCCCTGTAAATAGAAGAATGGGACTTCCTGTGGGGTTTACTTGGTAGTAGATATGCCCCTATAGGTTGATACCGCTATGCAAACTTTCCAAGGGTCATGTGACTTCCAGTTCTGTGTCACTAACCTTGTTTTTATCAGAAACCACATCAGACACTGGCTGCTAATTGGACAGTGTGTCGTGTGTGTCAGTGAGAAAGAGAGGAAAGGAGGGCGGGAGAGTAATAGAAGAGTCAGAGAGAGAGAGAAAGAGAGAGAGAGAGAGTCAGAGAGAGAGAGTCAGAGAGAGAGAGAGAGAGAGAGAGAGAGTCAGAGAGAGAGAGAGTCAGAGAGGGAGAGAGAGAGAGAGGTGGGAGAGACAGAGAGAGAGAGAGAGAGAGAGAGAGAGAGAGAGAGAGAGAGAGAGAGAGAGAGAGAGAAAGAGTTCTTACTCATTAAGCGATCGACCAAGTTCAGCTAAGCCCACACTCTCTCTCTCTCTGCTGCACACACGCGCGCTCACACAGTGGTGCACACACATCGATACAGACACAAACAGAAAGCAGAAGTGGAGAGAGGCTCTGTATTTGGGGCGACGTGGTTGGTTATGGCTCATGGTTCTGACAGTAATGATTCCAGTTATGCCAAGTCCCCTTCGCCAGCGAGTAGCAGGCAGGTAAGGAGATTCTCTCTCTCTCTCTCTCTCTCTCTCTCTCTCTCTCTCTCTCTCTCTCTCTCTCTCTCTCTCTCTCTCTCTCTCTCTCTCTCTCTCTCTCTCTTTCCTCTTCTCCCTTATTATTTTGTATTTTCTTTCACTGTTGTTGCAGTGTGTATTCAGTCAAGAAGTGTTATCATTGGGATATTAAGACATAGACAGGTAGGGGCACCTTTTCTATCCTCTTCTGTCTCTCTGTCGCTGTCTCTCTGTCTCTCTGTCTCTCTGTCTCTCCGTCTCTCTGTCTCTGTCTCTCTCTGTCGCTCTGTCTCTGTCTCTGTCACTCTCTCTGTCACTCTCTGTCTCTGTCTCTCTCTGTCTCTCTGTCTCTGTCTCTCCATCGCTGTCTCTCTGTCTCTGTCTCTCTCTCTGTCGCTGTCTCTCTGTCTCTCTCTCTCTGTCGCTGTCTCTCTGTCTCTCTCTCTGTCGCTGTCTCTCTGTCTCTCTCTCTCTGTCTCTCTCTCTGTCGCTGTCTCTCTGTTTCTCCGTCTCTGTCTCTCTGTCTCTCTGTCTCTGTCTCTCTCTCTCTCATAACATGTATTCAGTCATGAAGTGTTATCATTGGTATGTTGAGACATGATAGATGACTGTTTTGTACATCAGCTCGGATGGGGCATTATAATCACCTTTTCATTAATATATTGTTGAGGTTTCATACATCACCATCACACGACTGGTCATTTAAGGGGTGCACGTTTTGTTTGTCCCTGGCACGACACAGCTGATTCAGATAATCAACTCATCGTCAAGCTTTGACTATTTGAATCAGCTGTGTAGTGCTAGAGCATAAACCAAAACGTGCATCCCTTGGGTTCCCCAGGACAGAGTTTGTTGGGTTCCCCAGGGTTCCCCAGGACAGAGTTTGTTGGGTTCCCCAGGGTTCCCCAGGACAGAGTTTGTTGGGTTCCCCAGGATTCCCCAGGACAGAGTTTGTTGGGTTCCCCAGGGTTCCCCAGGACATAGTTTGTTGGGTTCCCCAGGGCAGAGTTTGTTGGGTTCGACAGGGTTCCCCAGGACAGAGTTTGTTGGGTTCCCCAGGGTTCCCCAGGACAGAGTTTGTTGGGTTCCCCAGGACAGAGTTTGTTGGGTTCGACAGGGTTCCCCAGGACAGAGTTTGTTGGGTTCCCCAGGGTTCCCCAGGACAGAGTTTGTTGGGTTCCCCAGGACAGAGTTTGTTGGGTTCCCCAGGACAGAGTTTGTTGGGTTCCCCAGGACAGAGTTTGTTGGGTTCCCCAGGACAGAGTTTGTTGGGTTCCCCAGGACAGAGTTTGTTGGGTTCCCCAGGACAGAGTTTGTGTTCTTCCATAGTGTTTAGATTCTTATTGGAATGTAGAATCATGTAGAATCATGTAGAATCATGTAGACTCATGTAGAATCATGTAGACTCATGTAGACTCATGTAGACTCATGTAGAATCATGTAGAATCATGTAGAATAATGTAGAATCATGTAGAATAATGCATGACAACACTGAAGAGTTTTCTTGATGACAATGACTTGTATAGTTAGGTGTGGCCTGGGAATCAAGGCCGTTTGATGAGCTGCTAGACATCTGCTGAGAAAAGATGGGTCGGGTGGGTCTGACTCGTCAGTTCACACATCACCTCAGATCACGCCTTGTTTCATGTCCTGATCACGGTATCAGAACAGCTTTGTAGAAACGATGCGTCAGTCAAGTCACGCATCAAAGAGATGTCTCATCCTAGAACTGTCTCAATATTGGTATGCATGATTATACATTTTCAATCTACAATATCTATACTGGAATGAACCCTACTACTCCACCCATTAGTGTAAGTTAGTTAGGGTGAGCGACAGTTAGCGTCCTGACAGGAAGATGACTGGCCTCGTATCTCTCCCCAGGGCTCCTCAGACAACATCAAGAAGGTAATGAGAAGAGAGAAGAACCGTATCGCTGCCCAGAAGAGCAGGATGAGACAGACCCAGAAGGCAGACAGTCTACACCTGGTGAGGATGACTGCCCACAATGCAACACACCGATGCATGCACCATGTCTGGCTATGAGTTAGGCTGACTACCCACAATGCAACACACAGATGCATGCACCATGTCTGGCTATGAGTTAGGCTGACTACCCACAATGCAACACACCGATGCATGCACTATGTCTGGCTATGAGTTAGGCTGACTACCCACAATGCAACACACCGATGCATGCACTATGTCTGGCTATGAGTTAAGCATGGCATGGGCAGTGAATCAATTGAGGATGATTATTCACAAGGCCTAATGTATGCTATCATATCCTAGCACGACTGGGTCTGGCATGAGCAATTTAGCAGTGAGTCAGTTGTGCCCTGAATAAAACAAATAAACATTTCACCCATACAGGAATCTTATAGTGTTTCAAAAAAGACTGTCTCCTTCTATAGCCTGGTCCCAGATCTGTTATCTCCTTCTATAGCCTGGTCCCAGATCTGTTGTCTCCTTCTATAGCCTGGTCCCAGATCTGTTGTCTCCTTCTATAGCCTGGTCCCAGATCTGTTGTCTCCTTCTATAGCCTGGTCCCAGATCTGTTGTCTCCTTCTGTAGCCTGGTCCCAGATCTGTTGTCTTCTTCTATAGCCTGGTCCCAGATCTGTTGTCTCCTCCTATAGCCTGGTCCCAGATCTGTTATCTCCTTCTATAGCCTGGTCCCAGATCTGTTGTCTCCTTCTATAGCCTGGTCCCAGATCTGTTGTCTCCTTCTATAGCCTGGTCCCAGATCTGTTGTCTCCTTCTATAGCCTGGTCCCAGATCTGTTGTCTCCTTCTATAGCCTGGTCCCAGATCTGTTGTCTCCTTCTATAGCCTGGTCCCAGATCTGTTGTCTCCTTCAATAGCCTGGTCCCAGATCTGTTATCTCCTTCTATAGCCTGGTCCCAGATCTGTTGTCTCCTTCTATAGCCTGGTCCCAGATCTGTTGTCTCCTTCAATAGCCTGGTCCCAGATCTGTTATCTCCTTCTATAGCCTGGTCCCAGATCTGTTGTCTCCTTCTATAGCCTGGTCCCAGATCTGTTGTCTCCTTCTGTTTGTGCTCTTGCCAACTCCGTTGCTCATGGTCAAGCAAAACAAGGAGTGGGCATGATAGCACAAACAGACTGGTACTCACTGCTACAATTCAGTAACCGACTGGTACTCAGGCTACAAGTCAGTAACCGACTGGTTATGTAGTAATCAAACATTTTCAAGTCCTTCAAATCACGGGGACCATTTCCCCAGTGAACTACCACGATAAGGCTGTGTTGTTGGGAATCTGTGTTGGTCTGTGTTGGTCTGTGTGAGATGATATTGACACGGTGCTGCCGATGGACCATGTGGCGATGTGTCATCATGGCTTCTGTTGGGCTCAACACTTGGGCTTGAGTCCCCAGATAGCTCCCTACTCCCTATATAGTGCACTACGTATGATTCTGATAGCTACGAACTCCGGTCAAAATACGTGCACTGAATAGGGAATAGGGTGGCATTTGAGACGCTACCGTGGCCAGATCTCTGCCTATGTGTGTTTGCTGTAGTGCTGAGAGTTTTCATTATCACGTGTGGGCGTCAGCAACCCAGAGACCAGCACTAATGATTATGGCACTGAATCTTAACATCAGAAATGGGTGTTGTGTCCTCCTGTTTTTACCTAGAATTCTCCACTGTGACAGTAGTTCTCTGTAGTGGTAGGCTGGTAGGCTGGTAGACTGGTAGGCTGGTAGACTGGTAGACTGGTAGGATGGTAGGCTGGTAGGATGGTAGGCTGGTAGGCTGGTAGGCTGGTAGGCTGGTAGGCTGGTAGACTGGTAGACTGGTAGGATGGTAGGCTGGTAGGATGGTAGGCTGGTAGGCTGGTAGACTGGTAGGATGGTAGGCTGGTAGGCTGGTAGACTGGTAGGATGGTAGGCTGGTAGGCTGGTAGGCTGGTAGGCTGGTAGGATGGTAGACTGGTAGGCTGGTAGACTGGTAGGCTGGTAGACTGGTAGGCTGGTAGGCTGGTAGACTGGTAGACTGGTAGGCTGGTAGACTGGTAGGCTGGTAGACTGGTAGGCTGGTAGGCTGGTAGGCTGGTAGACTGGTAGACTGGTAGGCTGGTAGACTGGTAGGATGGTAGGCTGGTAGGCTGGTAGACTGGTAGGCTGGTAGGCTGGTAGGCTGGTAGGCTGGTAGGCTGGTAGACTGGTAGACTGGTAGGATGGTAGACTGGTAGGCTGGTAGGCTGGAAGGCTGGAAGGCTGGTAGACTGGTAGGCTGGTAGGATGGTAGACTGGTAGCAATACCGCTCTACTCTAGTAGTTCTCTGTAGTGGTAGACTGGTAGGCTGGTAGACTGGGAGGCTGGTAGGATGGTAGGCTGGTAGGCTGGTAGGCTGGTAGGCTGGTAGACTGGTAGGCTGGTAGGCTGGTAGACTGGTAGACTGGTAGCAATACCGCTCTACTCTAGTAGTTCTCTGTAGTGGTAGGCTGGTAGGCTGGTAGACTGGTAGGCTGGTAGGATGGTAGGCTGGTAGGCTGGTAGACTGGTAGGCTGGTAGGCTGGTAGACGGGTAGACTGGTAGGCTGGTAGGCTGGTAGCAATACCGCTCTACTCTAGTAGTTCTCTGTAGTGGTAGGCTGGTAGGATGGTAGGCTGGTAGGATGGTAGGATGGTAGACTGGTAGGCTGGTAGGCTGGTAGGCTGGTAGACTGGTAGGCTGGTAGACTGGTAGACTGGTAGGCTGGTAGGCTGGTAGACTGGTAGGCTGGTAGACTGGTAGGCTGGTAGACTGGTAGGCTGGTAGACTGGTAGACTGGTAGGCTGGTAGACTGGTAGACTGGTAGGCTGGTAGACTGGTAGGCTGGTAGCAATACCGCTCTACTCTAGTAGTTCTCTGTAGTGGTAGGCTGGTAGGCTGGTAGACTGGTAGACTGGTAGGCTGGTAGCAATACCGCTCTACTCTAGTAGTTCTCTGTAGTGGTAGGCTGGTAGGCTGGTAGGCTGGTAGCAATACCGCTCTACTCTAGTAGTTCTCTGTAGTGGTAGGCTGGTAGGCTGGTAGTCTGGTAGACTGGTAGGCTGGTAGACTGGTAGGCTGGTAGACTGGTAGGCTGGTAGGCTGGTAAGCTTGTAGGCTGGTAGACTGGTAGGCTGGTAGGCTGGTAGCAATACCGCTCTACTCTAGTAGTTCTCTGTAGTGGTAGGCTGGTAGGCTGGTAGGATGGTAGACTGGTAGGCTGGTAGGCTGGTAGGCTGGTAGCAATACCGCTCTACTCTAGTAGTTCTCTGTAGTGGTAGGCTGGTAGGCTGGTAGACTGGTAGGCTGGTAGGCTGTTAGCAATACCGCTCTACTCTAGTAGTTCTCTGTACCAGAGTAGCAGTAGCGATACGGCACGTGACTGGAGGTACTTGAGGTATAGTCAAAGTGAAAAAGCACAGTCACTTTCATTTCAACGTCTCTTTCTGTTGATCGACTGGCTGGCTGCAGAGTTGAGGTTTTAGTCACTGCCTTTCACTACTGTCGCTTGGTACAGTCTAGTAGAGAACACCTATTTCCGTTTGTAGAAGCTACAAATAAATGTAGCGTTAGTGGTCGGTGTTGCTGAAGAGAGGAGAGATTATCAATGGGATACCGTGCAGTTCATCTGGGGACACTTTCTTCATAAGGTCTACGGTGTCATGTCAAAATCAATGCATTTAGAGTCGATAGGAGACACCCATTCAACTCTAACTCTCGAGAAAATATGTCTGTCATTTAATAAAACGCAGGTCGGATATAGTTTTTCTTCTTCTCTCCAGTGGTTTAGAAAGACAATAACATTAATCTACAACTATTAAAATGAAAAAATAAAAAATCTCTGTTGTTTTTTGTTGTTGTTGCTCTGAGGTCCTCATGTATGTTTGTAGATGTTCCATTACAGTGTGGGCCAGCACAGGGCCAGCTGAGCTTTGCGTGTTCGTGGGTGATGATGGCTTTTTACTCCCAGAGGCGTAGGAAGCTAAACAGGTTAGACAGAAATGCTCCACTTATTTGTTCCTCTAAAAGGTTGAGAGAGGGCCAGGGTTAGAGGAGGGAAGATAGAGAGTGTTAGACTGTGTAGTATTACTGTCAGAGACAGGCCTGGGTAAACCCCAGTGCTCACGTCACTTAGGGTAACAACCCACTGACACGGGTCCTTTACCAGAAATGACAGCCGTTCTCTCCCCTCCTGCCCACGGCTTTCTACTATACCTAATTTACACAGAAGAGAGAGCGAGAGAGAGAGAGAGAGAGAGAGAGTCTTCTGAATGACTTCTACTCAGGAAACAGGAAACGTGTCACAGTCAGGGAAAATTCTACTTCCTGTTTATCAAGCGAGTTGAAGAAACCATACAACCACAGAATACGCTGAGCCAACACTGGTGTGTCCCCCCTCATGCTCTAGTGAGGCCTGGGCTGAGCCAATACTGGTGTGTCCCCCATCATGCTCTAGTGAAGCCTGGGCTGAGCCAATACTGGTGTGTCCCCCATCATGCTCTAGTGAAGCCTGGGCTGAGCCAATACTGGTGTGTCCCCCCTCATGCTCTAGTGAGGCCTGGGCTGAGCCAATACTGGTGTGTCCCCCCTCATGCTCTAGTGAGGCCTGGGCTGAGCCAACACTGGTCCCCCATCATGCTCTAGTGAGGGCTGGGCTGAGCCAACACATGGATAAGACTCATAGAACTAGACCAGGTGGGATGGTTTACAGATAATATAATCACATAGACTGGATCTACCAACCACCACCACCCACATCCTAGGTTTCCACAAAGGTCGTTGACACTGAAATGCCATTTCTGCGCCCCCCAAAAATTGGAAGACCATTTGTTGACAAATTAATGAAATTGTCAAGGGGGATTTATTTTCTTTGAAGTTACAGAACTACAGACTGATGATGCCTCGGGTTGTATAAAAAAAACGAAGGTCGATGTCCGTGCCCCCGTGGAAATCTAATTAGCATAATACAAAAATCCCCATAAAAATCTGTCAGGTTAAGCTAGAGATATCAGTTTCTTTGTATTGGATTAGTATCATTCCACCACATCCGCCGATGTAACACTTCCACATCTGCAGTGAAAGGTGACGGAGCTAGAGCAGCGTTTGTCAGACCATGAGACATCCCGAAAATCGGTCTTCTCACAAAATCGTAATGAAGCGTTTCGAATGGAAAGATGAGACTCTCACGAACACAATGGTGTTCTCTGTTTTGCTCTACGTCTTGGGTCCCGTCTGAAGTCGCTACAGCCGATCTGCCAACTTCTGTCTGTAGCATCCCAACAGGTTGAGCTACACACTCATATGACCCCTCTGTGGAAAGGTGAGGCTCTCAGGAACACGTACATGTCGGTTTTTCTCTAAGACGTCCACAGGCCTCACCAGACTCGTCTGAAGGTCCCCTGGTACCAGTAGAAAAAAATGAATGGAAAAAATATATGGATACTGTTCCCTGTAAAATAAAAATAAATAATAATAAAAAAAACATTTTTGATCAAATAATTTTTTCTATATTTTTTGGGGATACTTCCAGGGGTCTTAAAATTCGAAATCAAATAGCAAAATGATCCTTGGTGTGACCTTCTTAAAACCATTATATATAGCTTACTAGAACACCCCTCTGACTGTTTAGTTCCAAAAAGAAGGGATTAAATACATGTAAAAAAAAATATATATATACAATAAAACATGTTTCCTGATCTTATATTTTTGGATGTGACTTACTGTAAAGCTGGCTGGGTTACTGTAAAGCTGGCTGGGTTACTGTAAAGCAGGCTGGGTTACTGTAAAGCAGGCTGGGTTACTGTAAAGCTGGCTGGGTTACTGTAAAGCTGGCTGGGTTACTGTAAAGCTGGCTGGGTTACTGTAAAGCAGGCTGAGTCACTTTAAAGCTGGCTGGGTTACTGTAAAGCAGGCTGGGTTACTGTAAAGCAGGCTGGGTTACTTTAAAGCTGGCTGGGTTACTGTAAAGCACTTTTGATACCTGGTGATGTAAAGCAGCATTTATACATACATTTGATTGATTGATTCGTTTCTGTGGTTTCAGGAGAGTGAGAACCTAGAGAAGGAGAACGCAGCTCTGAGGAAGGAGGTGAAGAGACTAACAGAAGAGGCCAAGTATCTCTCCTCCGTCCTGACTACCCATGAGCCTCTCTGCACCGGCCTGGCCCCTCAGACGACCCATGACCTCCTGTACTCCCCCCACCACCACGGGAGCAGTGCCTTCCACCACCAGCACAGTATTGCTGTGTCTCACTACCAGCACTGATCACCACAGACCAACAAGGGGGACTGGAGAGAAGCTGGAGACGTTTAGTGACCTTGGTACACTATGGCACCCTATTTACTTAGTAGTGCACTACTTTTAACCAGAGCCCTATGTGTCAAAAAGTTGTGTACTATATAGAGCCACTTGAACAGAGTAAAGAATGGTGTTTGAAACGGCACGGAACAAGCAGCAATTAGGAATGGTTTCTTGGTGTAAAATAACTGATTTTCTTATTTTGAAAAGATGACAAAAGGCAGTTCGATATAAAAATGACTTCCGAACCCATCTTTACGACGTGACTATAGAATCAATCAATGTATGGACAATGCAAATAGTCCATGTCTAACTGTAGGACAGAAAACCCAACATGATCGCGATACCAGAACACCAGTTTGTGGAAATGTTTCTTGTCCTCTATTCATACAATGATGAATGATAAAAATGATTGTTTTATGTTTTTTAAATTTTTATTTTTATTTTTTTTAATTCTTTTGTATATAACATTTGATCCCTTCAATCTTGGAGGTTACAGTGTTTGTGTGCATTGCTCTTGTGTCAGTTGTAAATTTGACCTTTTTAAATATTCGAAGTAACGCTGAACTGTATCACTGGTCCTACTTTTTTTCAACAGTTTTGTTATTTTAGTGTTTATTGGCCTAAAAAAATTTTTTTTTATAGTGCAATTGTTTTACTTGAAATACTCAGGATACAATCCCACATCGTAGATGATAACAACAGGTTATTTGTGATGGAGGTAGAAGGGCATTTGATCAAATTGTGCTTTAATGACTCCAATGATGTTGAAAATATTATTGTCGAAACAAACAATGCTGCTTTTCTATTTTGATACCAACAAATGTATTATCTGCATCATGTAAGTGCTATCTGACAACCAGACAATCACTTTGATAACGAAATCATCACGTTAATCTGTATGATCGTTAGGTGGCGCTGTGTACCTATAAGTAACGGTAAAGTAACGGTAAAGCATTGTCTCTATTGTCAATCTATGTGGTCGCTAGGTGGCGCTGTGTATTTGTAAGGTACTCGATTGTTCATCTATATGGTCGCTAGGTGGCGCTGTGTACCCATAAGTAAAGGTAAGGTACAGTAAAGCATTGTATGCTCCAATAGGAATGTTTATCTGATTGCACTGAGACAGGAGGACTTACACTGTCTTTAGTTTACCATAAGTAGTGATTGTACTTTTTAAATATTTTCTGTTGTATTGAAACTTAAAAATATATATATATCTATATATATGTGTGTTGTCTTACTGTACATTTAGAAGTAAAGTTACAATGCAAATGCAAATAGTGACGTTGAGATGTGAGCCTCATGTTTTTAGGCCAAGGCTTGCTTACATTTTCATGTTAAATGTTTTGTTGTTGCATTTTGTCGAGAAGGAACCTGGAAGTAAGCATTTTCGTCAGACGTGTATACCACGTGTGTGCTGTACGTACGAGTCGACTCATGAAACTAACACGATCAATTGTATTGTAATTCCAGATCCATATTATATTCCTGGGTCAGTGGATAGTGTGTTGTGTAACTTATACCACCAACAACAAAAATAGCATTTTGGCATTGATAGTGGAATCATTTTAGTTTGTAGAATATATATATATATATATATATATATTATAACAGACAAAATTATTGAACTATCAATGCCAAAAATGCTATTTTTCTATGTATATCTGAGGGCGGGGGACCACAGAAGTCGGTTGTTGGGTTGATGTCCACACCCGGGGACATCAGTGCCACATTTCAACACCGACGGCGGTGAGGGGTCAATGTGTGGGGGTCACTGGTTGGTACCACGTGGTGACGTAAAACCGGCGTTTACATTGGACATTTGATACTTCGCGCGTCATACATTATGTTAGGGCTAAATAGTTTTGTATATTGAGTTCAAACTGCTTGTGAAAGTAGGCTACTGTTTTGTCAACTCCAACACACTAGGAAGTGAAGGAAGTGAGGCTAACTTGTAATGTAGCTAGGCTTGACTGGGGTGTCTTAAAATCCTTTGCACGAACGTCGAATAATTTCCTGGTTTCTCTAACTAACTTCATTTTTATCTCATGGAATGTATTTTCTTTAAAGGACTATGTACTAACGTGGCATAATAAATAGAAGCTTGGCTTAAATGTACCAAAACGATAGTTTGAAACTATCTTGGAGCTGTCATAGATAACGTTAGTCGGGCTACTCTGAACTCGCACTAAAATGTAACAGAAATACGTGTCTGTATTGTATTCACCAGCACGTCGTTGAATAAACGTAAGCTACAATATGAGCAACGGAAAACTCTCCTTGGTTGATGGCGAAATCAACGACAATGAAAATGTGTCGGATTTGGAAAAAAATAAAATTTTGTCTGCCGGAGACAGCGAGGAGATGCGCCTGGAGAACAATATACAACTCAACCGGAACGGCGACGATACAACCCAAACCATCAAACTATACAAACGACGATGGCTCATCGTGTTGCTGTTCAGCTCGTATTCTCTCTGTAACTCGTTCCAATGGATCCAGTACGGAATTATCAACAACATTTTCATGAGGTTCTACGGGGTCGAGTCTTTCACCATAGATTGGATGTCTATGATATACATGTTGACTTACATTCCCTTCATATTCCCGGTCACCTGGCTACTGGATAAGAAGGGTCTCCGTATTATTGCGCTGGTGGCTACGGCCATGAATTGTGCGGGGACTTGGATCAAGGTGACAAGCGTGAGACCTGATCTGTTTGCGGTGACCATGCTCGGACAGTTCTGTTGCTCCCTTGCGCAGGTATTTATCCTCGGGATGCCGTCGAAGATCGCCTCGGTGTGGTTCGGATCGGAGGAAGTGTCCACCGCTTGCTCCATCGGGGTCTTCGGAAACCAGGTATGTTATGTAGTCTAACGTCCAATAAGTTAAAAAGTAATTGCTAATATAACTATTTGATTATACAATTACAATGTAATGTCTTATTTATTTAGTCAGTTATCTGAATGTCCCAGATTTAGTCCATCTAGGTGTCTATTTGACCCAGTTGCGCAATTACGCATGACTCAAGCCACTACTGGCCTATGTTGGTCGTCTCTCATCCTCGGCCCTCAAAGGTGGAAGGTCAATGTCATCACATACTTCAGAGAGAATTCACACCCCTTGACTTTTCCCACATGTTGTTGTGTTACAACCTGAACTGAACATGTATTACATTGAGATGTTGTGTAACTGGTTTAAACACACTAACCTCATAATGTCAAAGTGGAATTATGTTTTTAGAAATGTTTACAAATGAATTAAAAATGGAAAGCTGAAATGTCTTGAGTAAATAACTATTCAATCCTTTGGTTATGGCCTAAATAAATTCAGGAGTAAAAAATGTGTTTAACAAGTCACATAATAAGTTGCTTGGATTCACTCTGTGTGCAATAATAGTGATTAATATGATTTTTGAATGACTACCTCATCTCAGTACCCCACACATTACAATTATATGTAAGGTCCTTCTGTCCAGCAATGACTTTCATACACAGATTCAACCACAAAGACCAGGGAGGTTTTTCCAATGCCTCGCAAAGAAGAGCACCTATTGGTAGATGGGTAAAAAATAAAAAAGCAGACATTGAATATCCCTTTGAAGGTGAAGGTATTTTTAAAAATATATATTTTAACCCCTTTTTCTCCCCAATTTCGTGGTATCCAATTGGTAGTTACAGTCAGTGGAGTAAAGTACTTAAGTAGAAAAATACTTTAAAGTACTACTTAATTGGTGACAAGCTTTTGATACTGTTAACC
Organism: Salvelinus namaycush; assembly: GCF_016432855.1. Classification (NCBI taxonomy): domain Eukaryota; kingdom Metazoa; phylum Chordata; class Actinopteri; order Salmoniformes; family Salmonidae; genus Salvelinus; species Salvelinus namaycush. Next base: position 36,387,257 of record NC_052335.1, read on the forward strand.
ATGAGATTCTCATTTCAAAATTGTCCAAGTTCAACTTTTCCCCCAATGCCTTGAGATGGATGAAATCATACCTTGAAGGCAGAACTCAGTGTGTCAGAGTGAGCAATGAGCTGTCACCCACTCTTAGCTATGATGTGGGCATGCCCCAAGGGTCAATACTGGGGCCCCTCCTGTTCAGCCTGTACATTAATGATCTGCCTTCTGTCTGTACTGGGTCTGTAGTTCAACTGTATGCAGATGATACAGTGATATATGTGCAAAGAGCAAACAACAAGCTGCACAAGAACTCACTACTGTAATGGTCCAGGTTACAAAGTGGCTCAGTGACTCACTACTGTAATGGTCCAGGTTACAAAGTGGCTCAGTGACTCACTACTGTAATGGTCCAGGTTACAAAGTGACTCAGTGACTCACTACTGTAATGGTCCAGGTTACAAAGTGGCTCAGTGACTCACTACTGTAATGGACCAGGTTACAAAGTGGCTCAGTGACTCACTACTGTAATGGACCAGGTTACAAAGTGGCTCAGTGACTCACTACTGTAATGGTCCAGGTTACAAAGTGACTCAGTGACTCACTACTGTAATGGACCAGGTTACAAAGTGACTCAGTGACTCACTACTGTAATGGTCCAGGTTACAAAGTGACTCACTACTGTAATGGACCAGTTTACAAAGTGGCTCAGTGACTCACTACTGTAATGGTCCAGGTTACAAAGTGGCTCAGTGACTCACTACCGTAACGGTCCAGGTTACAAAGTGGCTCAGTGACTCACTACTGTAATGGTCCAGGTTACAAATTGGCTCAGTGACTCACTACTGTAATGGTCCAGGTTACAAAGTGGCTCAGTGACTCACTACTGTAATGGTCCAGGTTACAAAGTGACTCACTACTGTAATGGACCAGGTTACAAAGTGGCTCAGTGACTCACTACTGTAATGGTCCAGGTTACAAAGTGACTCAGTGACTCACTACTGTAATAGTCCAGGTTACAAAGTGGCTCAGTGACTCACTACTGTAATGGTCCAGGTTACAAAGTGGCTCAGTGACTCACTACCGTAACGGTCCAGGTTACAAAGTGGCTCCCCCACTCTGCGATTAATCGGCCATTCCGATTAATTGGTCGACCTCTAATCTGTACTTTACTATTTATATTTTTGACTACTTTTACTTCACTACATTCCAAAAGAAAATAATGTAGTTTTTACTCCTTACATTTTCCCTGACACCCAACAGTACTCATTACATGTTGAATGCTTAGCAGGACAGGAAAGTTGTCCAATTCACCCAATTATCAAGAGAACACGCGGTCATCCCTACTGCCTCTGATCTTGCAGACTCACTAAACACATGCATCTTTTGTAAATGAGGTCTGAGTGTGCACCTCTGGCTATCTGTAAATAAAATAAAAACAAGAGAATGGTGCTGTCTGGTTTGCTTAATATAGGAATTTGAAATTATTTATACTTTTACTTTTGATACTTAAGTATATTTACAACCAGATACTTTTACTCAAGTAGTATTTTACTGGGTGACTTTTACTTGAGTAACTTTCTATTAAGGTATCTATACTTTTACTCAAGTATGACAATTGGGTACTTTTTCCACTGTTGGTTACAGTCTTTTCTCATCGCTGCAACTCCCGTACGAACTCGGGAGAGGCGAAGTTCGAGAGCCGTGCGTCCTCCGAAACACAACCCAGCCAAGCCGCACTGCTTCTTGACACAATGCCCGCTTAACCCGGAAGCCAGCCGCACCAATGTGTCGGAGAAAACACCGTACACCTGGCGTCCGTGTCAGCGTGCATTGCGCCCAGCCCGCCACAGGAGTCGCTAGTGCGCGATGGGACAAGAACATCCCTGCCGGCCAAACCCTCCCCTAACCCGGACGATGCTGGGCCAATTGTGCGCCGCTCCATGGGTCTCCCGAACGCGGCCGGCTGCGACAGAGCCTGGACTCGAACCAGGATCTCTAGTGGCACAGCTAAACTGAGGATGGATCAACAACATTGTAGTTACTCCACAATAATGACCTAAATGACAGAGTGAAAAGAAGGAAGTCTGTACAGAATACAAATATTCCAAAACATGCATCCTGTTTGTAATAAGGCACACCACTAGGTTACCTGGGGCGGTGTTGGACTAGTAACCGAAAGGTTGCAAGATCGAATCTCCGAGCTGACGAGGTAAAAATGTCGTTCTGCCCCTGAACAAGGCAGTTAACCCACTGTTCCTAGGCCGTCATTGAAAATAAGAATTTGTTCTTATCTGACTTGCCTAGTTAAATAAAGGTAAAATACAAAAATAAAACTGCTAAAAATGTGGCAAAGAAATTAACTTTGTGCTGAATACAAAGGGTTATGTTTGGGGCAAATCCAACACATCACTGAGTACCACTCTTAATATTTTCAAGCATGGTGGTGGCTGCATCATGTTATGGGTATGCTTGTCATCGGAAGGGACTTGGGAGTTTTTTTTATGATAAGAAACGGAATACAGCTAAGCTTAGCACAGGCAAAACTCTAAAGGAAAACCTGGACGTCTGCTTTTCATCAGACCCTGGGAGATGAATTCACCTTTCAGCAGGACAATAACGTAAAACACGATGAATTCACCATTCAACAGGACAATGACGTAAAACACAAGGCCAAATCTACACTGGAGTTGATTACCAAGACCACATTGAATGTTCCTGAGTTGCCTAGTTACAGTTTTGACTTAAAATCGTCTTGAAAATCTATGGCAAGAATTGAAAATGGCTGCCTAGAAATGATCAAAAACCAACTTGACATAGCTTGAAGGCGTCGGCCAGCAACACCTTCATGTGGCTGCAGTACGGCGTCGGCCAGCAACACCTTCATGTGGCTGCAGTACGGCGTCGGCCAGCAACACCTTCATGTGGCTGCAGTACGGCGTCGGCCAGCAACACCTTCATGTGGCTGCAGTACGGCGTCGGCCAGCAACACCTTCATGTGGCTGCAGTACGGCGTCGGCCAGCAACACCTTCATGTGGCTGCAGTACGGCGTCGGCCAGCAACACCTTCATGCTTTTCTACAACATCGATGAGCTGGCCCTCGATTGGCTATGATCTACTTCCTGTCTTACATCAAATCAAACTTTATTTGTCACATGCGCTTAATACAACAATTGTAGACCTGTGAAATGCTTTTTTACAAGCCCTTAACTCTTCTTGAATTGCACTGTTGGTTAAGATCATATTTACCAAGTAGACTAAAGTAAAAAAATAATACTAAAAAGTAATGTAAATAGTCCGGTGACGATTTTATTAATTGTTCAGCAGTCTTATGGCTTGGGGGTAGAAGTTGTTGAGGAGCCTTTTGGTCATAGACTTGGCGCTCTGGTACTGCTTGCCGCACGGTAGCAGAGAAAACAGTTTATAACTTGTGTGACTGGAGTCTCTCTCAGGTGTTTCTCTGAAGCCTCCGGTCCGTGAGGCTGGGCAGGTGTTTCTCTGAAGCCTCCGGTCCGTGAGGCTGGGCAGGTGTTTCTCTGAAGCCTCCGGTCCGTGAGGCTGGGCAGGTGTTTCTCTGAAGCCTCCGGTCCGTGAGGCTGGGCAGGTGTTTCTCTGAAGCCTCCGGTCCGTGAGGCTGGGCAGGTGTTTCTCTGAAGCCTCCGGTCCGTGAGGCTGGGCAGGTGTTTCTCTGAAGCCTCCGGTCCGTGAGGCTGGGCAGGTAATTCTCTGAAGCCTCCGGTCCGTGAGGCTGGGCAGGTGTTTCTCTGAAGCCTCCGGTCCGTGAGGCTGGGCAGGTGTTTCTCTGAAGCCTCCGGTCCGTGAGGCTGGGCAGGTGTTTCTCTGAAGCCTCCGGTCCGTGAGGCTGGGCAGGTGTTTCTCTGAAGCCTCCGGTCCGTGAGGCTGGGCAGGTGTTTCTCTGAAGCCTCCGGTCCGTGAGGCTGGGCAGGTAATTCTCTGAAGCCTCCGGTCCGTGAGGCTGGGCAGGTGTTTCTCTGAAGCCTCCGGTCCGTGAGGCTGGGCAGGTGTTTCTCTGAAGCCTCCGGTCCGTGAGGCTGGGCAGGTGTTTCTCTGAAGCCTCCGGTCCGTGAGGCTGGGCAGGTGTTTCTCTGAAGCCTCCGGTCCGTGAGGCTGGGCAGGTGTTTCTCTGAAGCCTCCGGTCCGTGAGGCTGGGCAGGTGTTCCCACTTTGATGTCACTATAACACTTACAGTATAGTAGTTCCTGTATGGCCCATGGCCTGTTATGGTCTTATTACACAAGATGCTACATGGCTTCCTCCTTCAACTGGCTGTTCAATATTTCCACTTATATCACTTAGTGTGGATTGGCCACTCACTCAGAGCCTGGTTCCTCTCTTTTTCTATGGAGTTTTTCCTAGCCAACATGCTTTGGGTTTCAGGCTGGGTTTCTGTATAAGGACTTTGTCACATCTGCTGAATGTAAAAATGGCTTTATAAATTCATTTTGATTTGATCACTGGGACCTCTGAAGGGATGGCCCAACATGCACTGTCTGTCAGCCAGTTTGAGACGAGTTACATTCGTACTACAATGAATGAATGCCCTCTGTCTACAACAGCCACCCCTATTGGCTATCTCCAGCCTCTCTGTCTCCCAACATGCATCTCCAATAAGGAGATGTCTCTGCAGTTGTTTTTTTATTAAAGCTATGCTGTCTGTTTCTTCTCTTCCAGTTGGGTATAGCCATTGGGTTCCTGGTCCCTCCCATCCTGGTGCCTAACGTGGAGGACATGGATCAGCTGGCCTATCACATCAGTATCATGTTCTACATCACAGCAGGAGTTGCTACGCTGCTCTTCATACTGGTCGTCATAGGTAACATGTTTATTATTATACTATAAATATAAACATCACATCATTAAACTCTTACTAATGCATATATATAACCCCTTTTTAAAAAATGTTGTTGTGTTAAAGTGGGATTAAAATGGATTGAAATTCTAACTTTTAAATATATATATTTTTTACATTCTGAGTCAATACATGTTAGAATCACCTTTGGCAGTGATTACAGCTGTGAGTCTTTCTGGGTAAGTCTCTTAAAAGCTTTGCACACCTGGATTGTACAATATTCGCAGAATATTATTTTTAAAATTCTTCAATCTCTGTCAGGTTGGTTATTGATCATTGCTGACAGCCATTTTCAAGTTTTATCATAGATTTTCAAGTTTTATCATAGATTTTCAAGTTTTATCATACATTTTCAAGCCGAAGTAAGTCAACATAGTAACTAGGCCCTCAGGAACATTCAATGTGTTCTTGGTAATCAACTCCAGTGTATATTTGGCCTTGTGTTCTAGGTAATTGTTCTGCTGAAAGGTGAACTCATCTCCAGCAACATGAGTTAGGAAGAACTGGGGCTGTTACGGTGACCATAATCCCTCTGACATCAATGCTAATGTAATGGAAAATCTAATCGAACACTTCATGAGAGCCCATGAGCTCATGTTACACAACATTTCTATAGGCTATGCAATGGAGTGATAAAACAGAGTGATGGCCTCTATTAAAAAGAGGAGGATCCCATCAGCTTTCTATAGGCTATGCAATGGAGTGATAAAACAGAGTGATGGCCTCTATTAAAAAGAGGAGGATCCCATCAGCTTTCTATAGGCTAGCCCTACTATATTTATTTCTCAACTTTCCTAATATTAAGCACATTGCTTCTCTTTACAACAGGAGTATAGTCTACCTGTATGGCATGAAAATGAACCGCAGGGAAAAGTGTCCTCCGTTTGCTATTCAAGTGCATATGGTTGACATGTATTTTCTTTACCCTGGACCTGTTCTGACAGATGCATAATGGTCCAATCTAAATCAAAACTAATTTCACACATTATTTATTTCATGTGAAGAACAGATTAAATTGAGAATAGTCAGTCTGATGAGTGACAATATTATCACTTGTGAATGATGTGTGCAGTCTGAGGCAGTCAACTTTTTCAAATCATAGTAGCAAGCATCATGTAGTCTAGTCTATAGATCTATATGTTTTGATCAGGTTGGTATCACAGAGGCATCATGTAGTCTAGTCTATAGATCTATATGTTTTGATCAGGTTGGTATCACAGAGGCATCATGTAGTCTAGTCTATAGATCTATATGTTTTGATCAGGTTGGTATCACAGAGGCATCATGTAGTCTAGTCTATAGATCTATATGTTTTGATCAGGTTGGTATCACAGAGGCATCATGTAGTCTAGTCTATAGATCTATATGTTTTGATCAGGTTGGTATCACAGAGGCATCATGTAGTCTAGTCTATAGATCTATATGTTTTGATCAGGTTGGTATCACAGAGGCATCATGTAGTCTAGTCTATAGATCTATATGTTTTGATCAGGTTGGTATCACAGAGGCATCATGTAGTCTAGTCTATAGATCTATATGTTTTGATCAGGTTGGTATCACAGAGGCATCATGTAGTCTAGTCTATAGATCTATATGTTTTGATCAGGTTGGTATCACAGAGGCATCATGTAGTCTAGTCTATAGATCTATATGTTTTGATCAGGTTGGTATCACAGAGGCATCATGTAGTCTAGTCTATAGATCTATATGTTTTGATCAGGTTGGTATCACAGAGGCATCATGTAGTCTAGTCTATAGATCTATATGTTTTGATCAGGTTGGTATCACAGAGGCATCATGTAGTCTAGTCTATAGATCTATATGTTTTGATCAGGTTGGTATCACAACTAAAGTGGCCAAAATACTTCAAAATGTAGCCTATAGGCTTAGGACCCTTGGATCAGGGTTGGAGAGCCCATAGCCTACAGAGCCTAGTGGAACAAGACCTCTGGAACAGGGTTGGAGAGCCCATAGCCTACAGAGCCTAGTGGAACAAGACCTCTGGAACAGGGTTGGAGAGCCCATAGCCTACAGAGCCTAGAGAAACAAGACCTCTGGAACAGGGTTGGAGAACCCATAGCCTACAGAGCCTAGAGAAACAAGACCTCTGGAACAGGGTTGGAGAGCCCATAGCCTACAGAGCCTAGAGAAACAAGACCTCTGGAACAGGGTTGGAGAACCCATAGCCTACAGAGCCTAGAGAAACAAGACCTCTGGAACAGGGTTGGAGAGCCCATAGCCTACAGAGCCTAGAGAAACAAGACCTCTGGAACAGGGTTGGAGAACCCATAGCCTACAGAGCCTAGAGAAACAAGACCTCTGGAACAGGGTTGGAGAGCCCATAGCCTACAGAGCCTAGAGAAACAAGACCTCTGGAACAGGGTTGGAGAGCCCATAGCCTACAGAGCCTAGTGGAACAAGACCTCTGGAACAGGGTTGGAGAGCCCATAGCCTACAGAGCCTAGAGAAACAAGACCTCTGGAACAGGGTTGGAGAACCCATAGCCTACAGAGCCTAGTGAAACAAGACCTCTGGAACAGGGTTGGAGAACCCATAGCCTACAGAGCCTAGTGAAACAAGACCTCTGGAACAGGGTTGGAGAACCCATAGCCTACAGAGCCTAGAGAAACAAGACCTCTGGAACAGGGTTGGAGAGCCCATAGCCTACAGAGCCTAGTGAAACAAGACCTCTGGAACAGGGTTGGAGAACCCATAGCCTACAGAGCCTAGTGAAACAAGACCTCTGGAACAGGGTTGGAGAGCCCATACCCTACAGAGCCTAGTGGAACAAGACCTCTGGAACAGGGTTGGAGAGCCCATACCCTACAGAGCCTAGTGAAACAAGACCTCTGGAACAGGGTTGGAGAGCCCATACCCTACAGAGCCTAGTGGAACAAGACCTCTGGAACAGGGTTGGAGAACCCATAGCCTACAGAGCCTAGTGAAACAAGACCTCTGGAACAGGGTTGGAGAGCCCATAGCCTAGTGAAACAAGACCTCTGGAACAGGGTTGGAGAACCCATAGCCTAGTGGAACAAGACCTCTGGAACAGGGTTGGAGAGCCCATACCCTACAGAGCCTAGTGAAACAAGACCTCTGGAACAGGGTTGGAGAGCCCATACCCTACAGAGCCTAGTGGAACAAGACCTCTGGAACAGGGTTGGAGAACCCATAGCCTACAGAGCCTAGTGAAACAAGACCTCTGGAACAGGGTTGGAGAGCCCATAGCCTAGTGAAACAAGACCTCTGGAACAGGGTTGGAGAACCCATAGCCTAGTGAAACAAGACCCCAGGAACAGGGTTGGAGAACCCATAGCCTAGTGAAACAAGACCCCAGGAACAGGGTTGGAGAACCCATAGCCTAGTGAAACAAGACCCCAGGAACAGGGTTGGAGAGCCCATACCCTACAGAGCCTAGTGAAACTTGTGTTCTTATAAGCCCAGTCACTGTGCAGTTGTGTGTGAAAACAGAGTTTTGACTGGCTTCTATTTAAGAGTTTCTCAGCTTTCTCCTATGTTTATTGCTCACATTAAATGAAGCACGTTAATCCGCTTCACAACCGGTGTAGCCTACCTAGCATATATAGGCTGCGCGTGAGTTTCAAGTTTGGGGAAGCACATTTTCACCATAGAAAAGCGCCTGTATAATAAAGCATTCCATGCATCATCGCATTTGCAGACTTATGTAAGATATTGGATTGGATAATCATAATTTAGGCAGATAATATAACTCAATCACTGTTTCACAAAAAAGATGCTTTGGCGCATGTAGCGCCAAGTATTATTATAATTTTTTAAATCTTTATTTAACTAGGCAAGTCAGTTAAGAACAATTCTTATTTACAGTGACAGCCTAGGAACAGTGGGTTAACTGCCTTGTTCATGGGCAGAACGACAGATTTTTACCTTGTCAGCTCAGGGATTCGATCTTCCAACCTTTTGGGTACTGGCCCAACACTCTAACCACTAGGCTACCTGCCGCCCCACATGTAGCTTAGTCTATAGAAGAAATGTATCCGATTTAGCCTTTCTTTGCACGGGAAAAATCTGGCCTTTTTATAAACACATTTCATGCAATTTTACTACACTTTATATGACTTGGAGACATTAGCAGAATCTTTTTTTAATACGACAGATGACAGGGTAGCCTAGTCTAATGACACTGACAAACAGATCGGTAAAAACAACATGGTCCATGTAATAGGCCTACGAGAAGGTGGAGACACTAATAGAATATGACGTCCATCTAAACTGGAGGAGGAAACTATTGCCCAACTTTTAGGTGGCGCTGACCCAACAGGATAAAGAGTGAATATACGCAGTGTGCACTCACCGGGGGATATGGTCGATGTTGTTCGCTCAATTAAGTTGAACATTTTTATAACTAAAAGACAGATTAGATATTAGTCTTTTCATTGTCTTCTCTTTAAATCATGCTTTAGTAGCCTATTTTGAAGGATTGTATTTATTTATATATTTGTTATGTCACTTAAACTGAATTTAGGCGAACTATTACAATTTTAGCAACCAGGAAATTTCTGCTTATTTAAATGTAGATGTTCCAAAGGTCCGCAACAGTGGCTTGTGGACAAAACGTGGAAGCCAGGAGATGCTAAACGTTTTTATGTTAATTAACGGTCAATTACCATGAGAACGTCAGTTATTTGCATGACAGTCATTGGCAGACAAAATGTCATGACTGCCACAGCCCTAGGAAGGACGCCTGTATCGTTGTAGTGACTCGGTGTATTGATACACCCTCCAATGTGTAATTAATAACTTCACCATGATCAAAGGGATATTCAATGTCTTCTTAAAAAAAAAAAAACATTTTACCCATCTACCAATAGGTGCCCTTCTTTGCGACGCTAACGTCCCTTGTCTTTGTGGTTGAATTTGTTTTTTTGAAATTCACTGCTTGACTGAGGGATCTTACAGATAATTGAATGTGTGGGGTACAGAGATGAGGTAGTCATTCAAAAATCATGTTAAACATTATTATTGCACACAGAGTGAGTCCAACCTTATGTGATTTAAGCACATGTATACTCCTGACCTTGTTTAAGCTTACCATAACAAAAGGGTTAAATACTTATTGACTCAAGACATTACATTTTTTAAATTAATTTGTACGATTTTCTAAAAACCTAATTCCACTTTGACATTATGGGGTATTGTGTGTAGAGGCCAGTGACACACAAACATCTCAATGGAATCCATTTTTAAATTCAGGCTGTAACACAACAACATGTGGGGAAAGTGAAGAGGTGTGAATTCTTTCTGAAAGCGCTGTACAACCTGCATTTATATGTAGCCTAGTGTTCTGATATCTCTATGTTTTATTACCTGTTCATAGCACAGACCCGTGTGTGCAATGTGCTGGAGATTTAGTGTAGAGGTCGACCGATTTTATGATTTTTCAACGGAGATACCGATTATTGGAGGACCAAAAAATTCCGATACCGATTAATCGGACGATTTTTATATATATAAATATAAATATAATTTTTTATATATATATATTTGTAATAATGACAAGTACAGCAATACTGAATGAACACTTTTATTTTAACTTAATATAATACATCAATAAAATCAATTTAGCCTGAAATAAATAATGAAACATGTTCAATTTGGTTTAAATAATGCAAAAACAAAGTGTTGGAGAAGAAAGTAAAAGTGCAATATGTGCCATGTAAGAAAGCTAACGTTTAAGTTCCTTGCTCAGAACATGAGAACATATGAAAGCTGGTGGTTCCTTTTAACATGAGTCTTCAATATTCCCACGTAAGAAGTTTTAGGTTGTAGTTATTATAGGACTATTTCTCTCTATACCATTTGTATTTCATATACCTTTGACTATTGGATGTTCTAATAGGTACTTTAGTATTGCCAGCCTAATCTCGGGAGTTGATAGGCTTTTAAGTCATAAACAGCGCAATGCTTGAAGCATTGCGAAGAGCTGCTGGCAAACGCAGTAAAGTGCTGTTTGAATGAATGCTTACGAGCCTGCTGCTGCCTACCACCGCTCAGTCAGACTGCTCTATCAAATCATAGACTTAATTATAATATAAGAACACACAGAAATTCGAGCCTTAGGTCATTAATATGGTCAAATCCGGAAACTTTCATCTCGAAAACAAAACGTATATTCTTTCAGTGAAATACGGAACCGTTCCGTATTTTATCTAACTGATGGCATCCATAAGTCTAAATATTGCTGTTACATTGCACAACCTTCAATGTTATGTCATAATTACGTAAAATTCTGGCAAATTAGTTTGCAACGAGCCAGGCGGCCCAAACTGCTGCATATACCCTGACTCTGTTGCATAGAACGCAAGAGAAGTGACACAATGTCCCTAGTTAAAAGAAATTCACGTTAGCAGGCAATATTAACTAAATATGCAGGTTTAAAAAATATATATACTTGTATTGATTTTAAGAAAGGCGTTGATGTTTATGGTTAGGTACATTGGTGCAACGACAGTGCTTTTTACGCGAATGCGCTTGTTAAATCACCCGTTTGGCGAAGTAGGCTGTGATTCAATGATAAATTAACAGGCACCGCAATGATTATATGCAACGCAGGACAAGCTAGATGAACTAGTAATATCATGAACCATGTGTAGTTAACTAGTGATTATGTTAAGATTGATTGTTTTTTTTTACAAGATACGTTCAATGCTAGCTAGCACCTTACCTTGGCTCCTTGCTGCACTCGCATAACAGGAATTCGGCCTGCCACGCAGTCTCCTCGTGGAGTGCGATGCAATCGGCCATGATCGGTGTCCAAAAATGCCGATTACCGATTGTTATGAAAACTTGAAATTGGCCCGAATTAATCGGCCATTCCGATTAATCGGTCGACCTCTAGTTTAGTGTATCACTTTAGCTGATGAGGAAGTCCTGTTTAGCTTGTGAGTGATTTCTGTTTAGCTTGTGAGTGATTTCTGTTTAGCTTGTGAGTGATTTCTGTTTAGCTTGTGAGTGATTTCTGTTTAGCTTGTGAGTGATTTCTGTTTAGCTTGTGAGTGATTTCTGTTTAGCTTGTGAGTGATTTCTGACTGTGTGACCTGAAGTGAATTTTGGATTATTCAATTATATTATTAAATGTTTGCATGCAAATTGGTCTTATTGGATGAATGCGTCTTCTAAATGACAAATTATTCAGGCTTTTTGTTGTTCTCCCTCTTTCTTGCTCATACATCCCCTTCTGAAGCGTCTGGCTTGTATGTCAGGTATGTAAAGTGTGTGTGTGTTGAGTTCGTAGTGGGTGTGTGTGTGTATTGGCGCATAGGTGTTCACTTGTGATGTAATTTAGGACACTCGGGCTTTTACCATGAACATACGAAACATTGACAAAGAGAGAGAGTTAGTAGACTTGACTATATAATTCCAGAACTTTCCATCCAGAGGAGATTGTAGAATGTCTGTCGTTGTGATTCCAGAACTTTCCATCTGTCGTTGTGATTCCAGAACTTTCCATCTGTCGTTGTGATTCCAGAACTTTCCATCTGTCGTTGTGATTCCAGAACTTTCCATCTGTCGTTGTGATTCCAGAACTTTCCATCTGTCGTTGTGATTCCAGAACTTTCCATCTGTCATTGTGAGAGCATGCTGGAAAGAGGTACTTGTTTAGGTACTTCTTTAGCGTTCTATAAACAGTCAACGCCTCAATACAGTTTTGGACAACACACCGATTCTTTAAATGTGCTTTCTGACTAAGTTAGGGGAGCGCTCTGAGTGGGAGAAGGGCTGCGTTCTGGAGGAAGTGACCCGTTACTACAGACAGGAAATGTGTCGGCACAAAGACCCTCCTCTCTCTCTTCCTCTCTCTCTTCGTCTCTGTGTCTGTGTCTGTCTCTCCTCACTCTCGTCTGTCTGTATTTCTGTGTCTCCCCTCTTCTTATTGCTTTCTGTTTATCCCACACACTCTGTTTTATTTCTCATAACAAGCACAGACATGCAAAAGCAGCCAAGGAGGAACTGTTTCAACTGATTTATTGCTGACGCGTGTAGGAGTGGCCGCAGACTGTAGGCAGCCGTGTCATCAGGGTGTGACATACAAGTCACCCACTCAGAGGGCCGGGTCACGAGTTGTAGAGCGGATCACAACGGATCATAACACCATTGTCTTGTTGCTAGGGGGGAGGAGTGGTTATTATGCTCATTGTAGTGAGGTTAACACCATTGTCTTGTTGCTAGGGGGGAGGAGTGGTTATTATGCTCATTGTAGTGAGGTTAACACCATTGTCTTGTTGCTAGGGGGGAGGAGTGGTTATTATGCTCATTGTAGTGAGGTTAACACCATTGTCTTGTTGCTGGGGGGGAGGAGTGGTTATTATGCTCATTGTAGTGAGGTTAACACCATTGTCTTGTTGCTGGGGGGGGAGGAGTGGTTATTATGCTCATTGTAGTGAGGTTAACACCATTGTCTTGTTGCTAGGGGGAAGGAGTGGTTATTATGCTCATTGTAGTGAGGTTAACATCATTGTCTTGTTGCTGGGGGGGAGGAGTGGTTATTATGCTCATTGTAGTGAGGTTAACACCATTGTCTTGTTGCTAGGGGGGGGAGGAGTGGTTATTATGCTCATTGTAGTGAGGTTAACACCATTGTCTTGTTGTTAGGGGGGGAGGAGTGGTTATTATGCTCATTGTAGTGAGGTTAACACCATTGTCTTGTTGCTAGGGGGGAGGAGTGGTTATTATGCTCATTGTAGTGAGGTTAACACCATTGTCTTGTTGCTAGGGGGGGAGGAGTGGTTATTATGCTCATTGTAGTGAGGTTAACACCATTGTCTTGTTGCTAGGGGGGAGGAGTGGTTATTATGCTCATTGTAGTGAGGTTAACACCATTGTCTTGTTGCTAGGGGGGGAGGAGTGGTTATTATGCTCATTGTAGTGAGGTTAACACCATTGTCTTGTTGTTAGGGGGGGGAGGAGTGGTTATTATGCTCATTGTAGTGAGGTTAACACCATTGTCTTGTTGTTAGGGGGGGGAGGAGTGGTTATTATGCTCATTGTAGTGAGGTTAACACCATTGTCTTGTTGCTGGGGGGGGGGGAGGAGTGGTTATTATGCTCATTGTAGTGAGGTTAACACCATTGTCTTGTTGCTGGGGGGGGGGAGGAGTGGTTATTATGCTCATTGTAGTGAGGTTAACACCATTGTCTTGTTGCTGGGGGGGAGGAGTGGTTATTATGCTCATTGTAGTGAGGTTAACACCATTGTCTTGTTGTTAGGGGGGGAGGAGTGGTTATTATGCTCATTGTAGTGAGGTTAACACCATTGTCTTGTTGCTAGGGGGGGAGGAGTGGTTATTATGCTCATTGTAGTGAGGTTAACACCATTGTCTTGTTGTTAGGGGGGGAGGAGTGGTTATTATGCTCATTGTAGTGAGGTTAACACCATTGTCTTGTTGTTAGGGGGGGGAGGAGTGGTTATTATGCTCATTGTAGTGAGGTTAACACCATTGTCTTGTTGCTAGGGGGGGGAGGAGTGGTTATTATGCTCATTGTAGTGAGGTTAACACCATTGTCTTGTTGCTAGGGGGGGGAGGAGTGGTTATTATGCTCATTGTGAAAAACAAAAGGACATTTGTAATGCCATTCTCTAGTGGTACTGTAGTGAGGTTAACACCATTCTCCAGTGGGACTGTAGTGAGGTTAACACCATTCTCTAGTGGTACTGTAGTGAGGTTAACACCATTCTCTAGTGGTACTGTAGTGAGGTTAACACCATTCTCCAGTGGTGCTGTAGTGAGGTTAACACCATTCTCTAGTGGTACTGTAGTGAGGTTAACACCATTCTCTAGTGGGACTGTAGTGAGGTTAACACCATTCTCTAGTGGGACTGTAGTGAGGTTAACACCATTCTCTAGTGGTACTGTAGTGAGGTTAACACCATTCTCTAGTGGTACTGTAGTGAGGTTAACACCATTCTCTAGTGGTACTGTAGTGAGGTTAACACTATTCTCTAGTGGTACTGTAGTGAGGTTAACACCATTCTCTAGTGGTACTGTAGTGAGGTTAACACCATTCTCCAGTGGGACTGTAGTGAGGTTAACACCATTCTCTAGTGGTACTGTAGTGAGGTTAACACCATTCTCTAGTGGGACTGTAGTGAGGTTAACACTATTCTCTAGTGGGACTGTAGTGAGGTTAACACCATTCTCTAGTGGGACTGTAGTGAGGTTAACACCATTCTCGAGTGGGACTGTAGTGAGGTTAACACCATTCTCGAGTGGGACTGTAGTGAGGTTAACACTATTCTCTAGTGGGACTGTAGTGAGGTTAACACCATTCTCTAGTGGGACTGTAGTGAGGTTAACACCATTCTCTAGTGGTACTGTAGTGAGGTTAACACCATTCTCTAGTGGGACTGTAGTGAGGTTAACACCATTCTCGAGTGGGACTGTAGTGAGGTTAACACCATTCTCTAGTGGTACTGTAGTGAGGTTAACACCATTCTCTAGTGGGACTGTAGTGAGGTTAACACCATTCTCTAGTGGTACTGTAGTGAGGTTAACACCATTCTCTAGTGGTACTGTAGTGAGGTTAACACCATTCTCTAGTGGTACTGTAGTGAGGTTAACACCATTCTCTAGTGGGACTGTAGTGAGGTTAACACTATTCTCTAGTGGTGCTGTAGTGAGGTTAACACCATTCTCTAGTGGTACTGTAGTGAGGTTAACACCATTCTCTAGTGGGACTGTAGTGAGGTTAACACCATTCTCTAGTGGTACTGTAGTGAGGTTAACACCATTCTCTAGTGGTGCTGTAGTGAGGTTAACACCATTCTCTAGTGGTACTGTAGTGAGGTTAACACCATTCTCTAGTGGGACTGTAGTGAGGTTAACACTATTCTCTAGTGGGACTGTAGTGAGGTTAACACCATTCTCTAGTGGGACTGTAGTGAGGTTAACACTATTCTCTAGTGGTACTGTAGTTAGGTTAACACCATTCTCTAGTGGTACTGTAGTGAGGTTAACACCATTCTCTAGTGGTACTGTAGTGAGGTTAACACCATTCTCTAGTGGTACTGTAGTGAGGTTAACACCATTCTCCAGTGGGACTGTAGTGAGGTTAACACCATTCTCTAGTGGGACTGTAGTGAGGTTAACACTATTCTCTAGTGGTACTGTAGTGAGGTTAACACCATTCTCTAGTGGTACTGTAGTGAGGTTAACACCATTCTCTAGTGGTGCTGTAGTGAGGTTAACACCATTCTCTAGTGGGACTGTAGTGAGGTTAACACTATTCTCTAGTAGTACTGTAGTGAGGTTAACACCATTCTCTAGTGGTACTGTAGTGAGGTTAACACCATTCTCTAGTGGTACTGTAGTGAGGTTAACACCATTCTCTAGTGGGACTGTAGTGAGGTTAACACTATTCTCTAGTAGTACTGTAGTGAGGTTAACACTATTCTCTAGTGGTACTGTAGTGAGGTTAACACCATTCTCTAGTGGGACTGTAGTGAGGTTAACACCATTCTCTAGTGGTACTGTAGTGAGGTTAACACCATTCTCTAGTGGTACTGTAGTGAGGTTAACACTATTCTCTAGTGGTACTGTAGTGAGGTTAACACCATTCTCTAGTGGTACTGTAGTGAGGTTAACACCATTCTCTAGTGGTACTGTAGTGAGGTTAACACCATTCTCCAGTGGGACTGTAGTGAGGTTAACACCATTCTCTAGTGGTACTGTAGTGAGGTTAACACTATTCTCTAGTGGTACTGTAGTGAGGTTAACACCATTCTCTAGTGGTACTGTAGTGAGGTTAACACCATTCTCTAGTGGTACTGTAGTGAGGTTAACACTATTCTCTAGTGGTACTGTAGTGAGGTTAACACCATTCTCTAGTGGTACTGTAGTGAGGTTAACACCATTCTCTAGTGGTACTGTAGTGAGGTTAACACCATTCTCTAGTGGGACTGTAGTGAGGTTAACACCATTCTCTAGTGGTACTGTAGTGAGGTTAACACTATTCTCTAGTGGGACTGTAGTGAGGTTAACACCATTCTCTAGTGGGACTGTAGTGAGGTTAACACTATTCTCTAGTGGTACTGTAGTGAGGTTAACACCATTCTCTAGTGGTACTGTAGTGAGGTTAACACCATTCTCTAGTGGGACTGTAGTGAGGTTAACACCATTCTCTAGTGGGACTGTAGTGAGGTTAACACCATTCTCTAGTGGTACTGTAGTGAGGTTAACACCATTCTCTAGTGGTACTGTAGTGAGGTTAACACCATTCTCTAGTGGTACTGTAGTGAGGTTAACACCATTCTCCAGTGGGACTGTAGTGAGGTTAACACCATTCTCTAGTGGTACTGTAGTGAGGTTAACACCATTCTCTAGTGGTGCTGTAGTGAGGTTAACACCATTCTCTAGTGGTACTGTAGTGAGGTTAACACCATTCTCTAGTGGTACTGTAGTGAGGTTAACACCATTCTCTAGTGGTACTGTAGTGAGGTTAACACCATTCTCCAGTGGTACTGTAGTGAGGTTAACACCATTCTCTAGTGGTACTGTAGTGAGGTTAACACCATTCTCTAGTGGGACTGTAGTGAGGTTAACACCATTCTCTAGTGGTACTGTAGTGAGGTTAACACCATTCTCTAGTGGTACTGTAGTGAGGTTAACACCATTCTCTAGTGGGACTGTAGTGAGGTTAACACCATTCTCTAGTGGGACTGTAGTGAGGTTAACACCATTCTCTAGTGGGACTGTAGTGAGGTTAACACCATTCTCTAGTGGGACTGTAGTGAGGTTAACACCATTCTCTAGTGGGACTGTAGTGAGGTTAACACCATTCTCTAGTGGGACTGTAGTGAGGTTAACACCATTCTCTAGTGGGACTGTAGTGAGGTTAACACCATTCTCTAGTGGGACTGTAGTGAGGTTAACACCATTCTCTAGTGGTGCTGTAGTGAGGTTAACACCATTCTCTAGTGGTGCTGTAGTGAGGTTAACACCATTCTCTAGTGGTACTGTAGTGAGGTTAACACCATTCTCTAGTGGTACTGTAGTGAGGTTAACACCATTCTCTAGTGGGACTGTAGTGAGGTTAACACCATTCTCTAGTGGGACTGTAGTGAGGTTAACACCATTCTCTAGTGGGACTGTAGTGAGGTTAACACCATTCTCTAGTGGGACTGTAGTGAGGTTAACACCATTCTCTAGTGGTACTGTAGTGAGGTTAACACCATTCTCCAGTGGGACTGTAGTGAGGTTAACACCATTCTCCAGTGGGACTGTAGTGAGGTTAACACCATTCTCCAGTGGGACTGTAGTGAGGTTAACACCATTCTCTAGTGGTACTGTAGTGAGGTTAACACCATTCTCTAGTGGTACTGTAGTGAGGTTAACACCATTCTCTAGTGGTACTGTAGTGAGGTTAACACCATTCTCTAGTGGTACTGTAGTGAGGTTAACACCATTCTCTAGTGGTGCTGTAGTGAGGTTAACACCATTCTCTAGTGGTACTGTAGTGAGGTTAACACCATTCTCTAGTAGTACTGTAGTGAGGTTAACACCATTCTCTAGTGGTGCTGTAGTGAGGTTAACACCATTCTCTAGTGGTGCTGTAGTGAGGTTAACACCATTCTCTAGTGGTACTGTAGTGAGGTTAACACCATTCTCTAGTAGTACTGTAGTGAGGTTAACACCATTCTCTAGTGGTGCTGTAGTGAGGTTAACACCATTCTCTAGTGGTGCTGTAGTGAGGTTAACACCATTCTCTAGTGGTACTGTAGTGAGGTTAACACTATTCTCTAGTAGTACTGTAGTGAGGTTAACACCATTCTCTAGTGGTACTGTAGTGAGGTTAACACCATTCTCTAGTGGTACTGTAGTGAGGTTAACACCATTCTCTAGTGGTACTGTAGTGAGGTTAACACCATTCTCTAGTAGTACTGTAGTGAGGTTAACACCATTCTCTAGTAGTACTGTAGTGAGGTTAACACCATTCTCTAGTGGTGCTGTAGTGAGGTTAACACCATTCTCTAGTGGTGCTGTAGTGAGGTTAACACCATTCTCTAGTGGTACTGTAGTGAGGTTAACACCATTCTCTAGTAGTACTGTAGTGAGGTTAACACCATTCTCTAGTGGGACTGTAGTGAGGTTAACACCATTCTCTAGTGGTACTGTAGTGAGGTTAACACCATTCTCTAGTGGTACTGTAGTGAGGTTAACACCATTCTCTAGTGGTACTGTAGTGAGGTTAACACCATTCTCTAGTGGTACTGTAGTGAGGTTAACACCATTCTCTAGTGGTACTGTAGTGAGGTTAACACCATTCTCTAGTGGGACTGTAGTGAGGTTAACACCATTCTCTAGTGGTACTGTAGTGAGGTTAACACCATTCTCTAGTGGTACTGTAGTGAGGTTAACACCATTCTCTAGTGGGGCTGTAGTGAGGTTAACACCATTCTCTAGTGGTGCTGTAGTGAGGTTAACACCATTCTCTAGTGGGGCTGTAGTGAGGTTAACACCATTCTCTAGTGGTACTGTAGTGAGGTTAACACCATTCTCTAGTGGGACTGTAGTGAGGTTAACACCATTCTCTAGTGGTACTGTAGTGAGGTTAACACCATTCTCTAGTGGTACTGTAGTGAGGTTAACACCATTCTCTAGTGGGACTGTAGTGAGGTTAACACCATTCTCTAGTGGGACTGTAGTGAGGTTAACACCATTCTCTAGTGGGACTGTAGTGAGGTTAACACCATTCTCTAGTGGGACTGTAGTGAGGTTAACACCATTCTCTAGTGGGACTGTAGTGAGGTTAACACCATTCTCTAGTGGGACTGTAGTGAGGTTAACACCATTCTCTAGTGGGACTGTAGTGAGGTTAACACCATTCTCTAGTGGTACTGTAGTGAGGTTAACACCATTCTCTAGTGGGACTGTAGTGAGGTTAACACCATTCTCCAGTGGTACTGTAGTGAGGTTAACACCATTCTCTAGTGGTACTGTAGTGAGGTTAACACCATTCTCTAGTGGTACTGTAGTGAGGTTAACACCATTCTCTAGTGGTACTGTAGTGAGGTTAACACCATTCTCTAGTGGTACTGTAGTGAGGTTAACACCATTCTCTAGTGGTACTGTAGTGAGGTTAACACCATTCTCTAGTGGTGCTGTAGTTAGGTTAACACCATTCTCCAGTGGTACTGTAGTGAGGTTAACACCATTCTCTAGTGGTGCTGTAGTGAGGTTAACACCATTCTCCAGTGGGACTGTAGTGAGGTTAACACCATTCTCCAGTGGGACTGTAGTGAGGTTAACACCATTCTCCAGTGGGACTGTAGTGAGGTTAACACCATTCTCTAGTGGTACTGTAGTGAGGTTAACACCATTCTCTAGTGGTACTGTAGTGAGGTTAACACCATTCTCTAGTGGGACTGTAGTGAGGTTAACACCATTCTCTAGTGGTACTGTAGTGAGGTTAACACCATTCTCTAGTGGTACTGTAGTGAGGTTAACACCATTCTCTAGTGGTACTGTAGTGAGGTTAACACCATTCTCTAGTGGTACTGTAGTGAGGTTAACACTATTCTCTAGTGGTACTGTAGTGAGGTTAACACCATTCTCTAGTGGGACTGTAGTGAGGTTAACACCATTCTCTAGTGGTGCTGTAGTGAGGTTAACACCATTCTCTAGTGGTACTGTAGTGAGGTTAACACCATTCTCTAGTGGGACTGTAGTGAGGTTAACACCATTCTCCAGTGGGACTGTAGTGAGGTTAACACCATTCTCTAGTGGTACTGTAGTGAGGTTAACACCATTCTCTAGTGGTACTGTAGTGAGGTTAACACCATTCTCCAGTGGGACTGTAGTGAGGTTAACACCATTCTCTAGTGGTACTGTAGTGAGGTTAACACCATTCTCTAGTGGTACTGTAGTGAGGTTAACACCATTCTCCAGTGGGACTGTAGTGAGGTTAACACCATTCTCTAGTGGTACTGTAGTGAGGTTAACACCATTCTCTAGTGGTACTGTAGTGAGGTTAACACCATTCTCTAGTGGTACTGTAGTGAGGTTAACACTATTCTCTAGTGGTACTGTAGTGAGGTTAACACCATTCTCTAGTGGGACTGTAGTGAGGTTAACACCATTCTCTAGTGGTGCTGTAGTGAGGTTAACACCATTCTCTAGTGGTACTGTAGTGAGGTTAACACCATTCTCTAGTGGGACTGTAGTGAGGTTAACACCATTCTCCAGTGGGACTGTAGTGAGGTTAACACCATTCTCCAGTGGGACTGTAGTGAGGTTAACACCATTCTCTAGTGGTACTGTAGTGAGGTTAACACCATTCTCCAGTGGGACTGTAGTGAGGTTAACACCATTCTCTAGTGGTACTGTAGTGAGGTTAACACCATTCTCTAGTGGTACTGTAGTGAGGTTAACACTATTCTCTAGTGGGACTGTAGTGAGGTTAACACTATTCTCTAGTGGGACTGTAGTGAGGTTAACACCATTCTCTAGTGGTACTGTAGTGAGGTTAACACTATTCTCTAGTGGGGCTGTAGTGAGGTTAACACCATTCTCTAGTGGTACTGTAGTGAGGTTAACACTATTCTCTAGTGGGACTGTAGTGAGGTTAACACCATTCTCTAGTGGTACTGTAGTGAGGTTAACACCATTCTCTAGTGGTACTGTAGTGAGGTTAACACCATTCTCTAGTAGTACTGTAGTGAGGTTAACACCATTCTCTAGTGGTACTGTAGTGAGGTTAACACCATTCTCTAGTGGTACTGTAGTGAGGTTAACACCATTCTCTAGTGGTGCTGTAGTGAGGTTAACACCATTCTCTAGTGGTACTGTAGTGAGGTTAACACCATTCTCTAGTGGTACTGTAGTGAGGTTAACACCATTCTCTAGTGGTACTGTAGTGAGGTTAACACCATTCTCTAGTGGGACTGTAGTGAGGTTAACACTATTCTCTAGTGGTACTGTAGTGAGGTTAACACCATTCTCTAGTGGGACTGTAGTGAGGTTAACACCATTCTCCAGTGGGACTGTAGTGAGGTTAACACCATTCTCCAGTGGGACTGTAGTGAGGTTAACACCATTCTCCAGTGGGACTGTAGTGAGGTTAACACCATTCTCCAGTGGGACTGTAGTGAGGTTAACACCATTCTCTAGTGGTACTGTAGTGAGGTTAACACCATTCTCTAGTGGTACTGTAGTGAGGTTAACACCATTCTCTAGTGGTACTGTAGTGAGGTTAACACCATTCTCTAGTAGTACTGTAGTGAGGTTAACACCATTCTCCAGTGGGACTGTAGTGAGGTTAACACCATTCTCCAGTGGGACTGTAGTGAGGTTAACACCATTCTCCAGTGGGACTGTAGTGAGGTTAACACCATTCTCCAGTGGGACTGTAGTGAGGTTAACACCATTCTCTAGTGGTACTGTAGTGAGGTTAACACCATTCTCTAGTGGTACTGTAGTGAGGTTAACACCATTCTCTAGTGGTACTGTAGTGAGGTTAACACCATTCTCTAGTAGTACTGTAGTGAGGTTAACACCATTCTCCAGTGGGACTGTAGTGAGGTTAACACCATTCTCCAGTGGGACTGTAGTGAGGTTAACACCATTCTCTAGTGGTACTGTAGTGAGGTTAACACCATTCTCCAGTGGGACTGTAGTGAGGTTAACACCATTCTCTAGTGGTACTGTAGTGAGGTTAACACCATTCTCTAGTGGTACTGTAGTGAGGTTAACACCATTCTCTAGTGGTACTGTAGTGAGGTTAACACCATTCTCTAGTGGGACTGTAGTGAGGTTAACACCATTCTCTAGTGGGACTGTAGTGAGGTTAAATGATAAAGGAGGATGTAACCTACAGATAGCTGGTTATGGCTCTTCTGCCCTTGTGTCAGTCTTGTTTTGCTCTACCTACAGATGTAGGATCTTAATTTGATCACCCTGTTGCAGGAGGACTTTCCTGCAATGTAGGACATATACAACTTGTAGTGTATTTGAGGTTTTGGAAAGGATTCTGAAGTAGGGCTGCACGATTCGGGACAAAATATCGAATTGCAATTTGTTTTTGGCCAGATATTGCGATTTTCAAACACTTAGGTGAAAACGTGACGGACATTTTTTTTTACCGTGCAATCGTTGTAAAGTAGGGGATGATGGTTCTTCAAATTATTTAAAGAATGTGTTGCGTTGTAGCCACAACTCTGAGGCACTTTTTGCACAACGCTTGAATTTGGTTGACATGTAGCTGAAATACAGTACCAGTCAAAAGTTAGGACACACCTACTCATTCCAGGGTTTTTCTATATTGTAGAATAATAGTGAAGACATCAAAACTATGAAATAACACATGGAATCATGTAGTAACCCAAAAAAGTGTTAAACAAATCAATTTTGAGATTCTTCAAAGTAGCCACCCTTTGCCTTGATGACAGCTTTGTACATTCTTGGCATTCTCTCAACCAGCTTCACCTGGAATGCTTTTCCAACAGTCTTGAAGGAGTTCCCACATGTGCTGAGCACTTGTTGGCTGCTTTTCCTTCACTCTGCGTTCCAAACCATCTCAAGTCGATTGTGGTCGGGTGATTGTGTAGGCCAGGTTATCTGATGCAGCACTCCATCACTCTCCATCTTGGTCAAATAGCCCTTACACAGCCTGGAGGTGTGTTGGGTCATTGTCCCGTTGAATAACAAATGATAGTCCCACTAAGCCCAAACCAGATGGCTTTTAGGCTTTCAGCTAGATAACAAAAACATGCTTTCAAGGATTCAAAGACAGAGTCACAGTAATAAAAAAAACATTTCTCAGACCCGAAGGAATGTCACCTGTTGAATTCTGACCGATGCATATCCTGTTTTGTGTTGAGAGAGCCCCAATTACAAGATTGAGGCGTAACCTGTTAAACACCTTCCAATATTTGCATATTCATACAATAGTCTCTAGGCCTATATTCTCTCTATAAATGGATGAAGGCCCGTTCTTAGGTTTGTTCATCTGTGTGTGTGTGTGTGTTTATATCTGGAAGAGTACAGTAATCATTTAGAAATTAGATTGGACAATTCCCTGCCACAGTGCGTTTCCAAGTACACCAGGACACACTGAGATGAAAGAATAATCTGTTCATTCTTTAGGCCTACATTACCGTTCCATGTTATTCCTTAATCTCAGTTTCATATACATTACCGTTCCAGGTTATTCCTTAATTTCAGTTTCATATACACTACCGTTCCAGGTTATTCCTTAATCTCAGCTTCATATACACTACCGTTCCATGTTATTCCTTAATCTCAGCTTCATATACACTACCGTTCCATGTTATTCCTTAATCTCAGTTTCATATACACTACTGTTCCAGGTTATTCCTTAATCTCAGTTTCATATACACTACCGTTCCAGGTTATTCCTTAATCTCAGTTTCATATACACTACCGTTCCAGGTTATTCCTTAATCTCAGTTTCATATACACTACCGTTCCATGTTATTCCTTAATCTCAGCTTCATATACACTACCGTTCCAGGTTATTCCTTAATCTCAGTTTCATATACACTACCGTTCCATGTTATTCCTTAATCTCAGTTTCATATACACTACCGTTCCAGGTTATTCCTTAAACTCAGTTTCATATACACTACCGTTCCAGGTTATTCCTTAATCTCAGTTTCCCATTAAAATAACATCAAATTGATCAGAAATTCAGTGTATTTCCTCTTTCCAGTGTCTGTGTTCTTTTGTCCATCTTAATCTTTTCTTTTTATTGGCCAGTCTGAGATGGGGCTTTTTCTTTGCAACTCTGCCTAGAAGGTCAGCTTCCCGGAGTCGCCTCTTCACTGTTGACGTTGAGACTGGTGTTTTGCGGGTACTATTTAATGTAACTGCCAGTTGAGGACTTGTGAGGCGTCTGTTTCTTAAACTAAACACTGAAATGTACTTGTCCTCTTGCTCAGTTGTGCACCGGGGCCTCCCACTCCTCTTTCTATTCTGGTTAGAGCCAGTTTGCGCTGTTCTGTAAAGGGAGTAGTACACAGCGTTGTACGAGATCTTCAGTTTCTTGGCAATTTCTCTCGTGGAATAGCCTTCATTTCTCAGAACAAGAATAGACTGACGAGTTTCAGAAGAAAGTTATTTGTTTCTGACCATTTTGAGCCTGTAATCGAACCCACAAATGCTGATGCTCCAGATACTCAACTAGTCTAAAGATCAATTAGCCTTTTAAAATGATAAACTTGGATTAGCTAACACAACGTGCCATTGGAACACAGGAGTGATGGTTGCTGATAATGGGCCTCTGTACGCCTATGTAGATATCCCATAAAAAATCTGCTGTTTCCAGCTACAATGGTCATTTACAACATTAACAATGTCAACACTGTGTTTCTGATCAATTTTATGTTATTTTAATGGACAAAAAATGTGCTTTTCTTTCAAAAACAAGGACATTTCTAAGTTACCCCAAACTTTTGAACGGTAGTGTAGATGAAGCTGAGATGAAGGAATAATCTGTGCATCTTCTCTGTATAACCCACTCTGATTCATTCTTAAATGTCGCGCTATGCTCTTTTGATGGTATGTTACTGATATATCTTTCCATCTCTCTATATCTCTCTCCATCTCCCCTCCATCTCCCCTCCCTCTCTCCATCTCCCCTCCCTCTCTCCATCTCCCCTCCCTCTCTCTATATCTCTCACCATCTCTCTCCATCTCCCCTCCCTCTCTCTATATCTCTCACCATCTCTCTCCATCTCCCCTCCCTCTCTCTATATCTCTCACCATCTCCCCTCCCTCTCTCTATATCTCTCACCATCTCTCTCCATCTCCCCTCTCTCTCACCATCTCCCCTCCCTCTCTCTATATCTCTCACCATCTCCCCTCCCTCTATATCTCTCACCATCTCTCTCCATCTCCCCTCTCTCTCACCATCTCCCCTCCCTCTCTCTATATCTCTCACCATCTCCCCTCCCTCTCTCTATCTCTCACCATCTCTCTCCATCTCTATATCTCTCACCATCTCTCTCTATCTCTCACCATCTCTCTCATCTCCCCTCCCTCTTTCCATCTCTCTATATCTCTCACCATCTCTCTCCTTCCCTCTCCATCTTTCCATCTCTCTCCATCTTACCATCTCTCACCATCTCTCTCCTTCCCTCTCTCCATCTTTCCATCTCTCTCCATCTTACCATCTCTCACCATCTCTCCCCCCCCCCCCCCCCCCCCACCCCCCTACATCTCTCCACCTCTCCCCCCCCCCTCCCCTCTCTCCACAGTGTTCCAGGAGCGTCCGGAGCTCCCTCCCACCCAGGCCCAGGCGACAGCTCGCTGCATCCCTCCAGAACAGTACTCCTACACCGCCTCCATCCTCAGGCTGCTCCGAAACAAACCCTTCCTCCTCCTCATCCTCACATACGGTTAGTACACCACCCTGGTAATCACTATTGTAACTATTCTACCACACTACTGAACCGAGCCAAGCCGAACCATGCCAAACTGAGCCGAGCTCTACTGGGCTGAACCAGGTTTCTGAGTGTCTTCAGTACCTGTTGACCTGCCATTTCTATTACAAGCGAAGAAGGTTATTCTTGAGCCAGGAGGAAGCGTGATAAGTGCCTGGTTATAAAAGTCTGCTAATGATCATCCATGTCAGTCTGATCTACCACACGAGACAACCAGTTGAGTCTCAGATGTCAGGTGGTTATTGGTGCGTTCGGATGGTACTCAGGAAGTCCTACCTCCACTTGATTGTATGGGTAAACCTAGCTACATGTTTGATTGTATGGGTAAACCTAGCTACATGTTTGATTGTATGGGTAAACCTAGCTACATGTTTGATTGTATGGGTAAACCTAGCTACATGTTTGATTGTATGGGTAAACCTAGCTACATGTTTGATTGTATGGGTAAACCTAGCTACATGTTTGATTGTATGGATAAACCTAGCTACATGTTTGATTGTATGGGTAAACCTAGCTACATGTTTGATTGTATGGGTAAACCTAGCTACATGTTTGATTGTATGGGTAAACCTAGCTACATGTTTGATTGTATGGGTAAACCTAGCTACATGTTTGATTGTATGGGTAAACCTAGCTACATGTTTGATTGTATGGGTAAACCTAGCTACATGTTTGATTGTATGGGTAAACCTAGCTACATGTTTGATTGTATGGGTAAACCTAGCTACATGTTTGATTGTATGGGTAAACCTAGCTACATGTTTGATTGTATGGGTAAACCTAGCTACATGTTTGATTGTATGGGTAAACCTAGCTACATGTTTGATTGTATGGGTAAACCTAGCTACATGTTTGATTGTATGGGTAAACCTAGCTACATGTTTGATTGTATGGGTAAACCTAGCTACATGTTTGATTGTATGGGTAAACCTAGCTACATGTTTGATTGTATGGGTAAACCTAGCTACATGTTTGTTTTACTATCTTTTGGTCCGAAAGGTGAAAGGTCAGTGATGAAATGTCACAAACTGGTGTATCATTCTGGCCCGGGTTTCCCACTAGGAAGCACGTTCTAGCGGTTATTTCCGAATTGGGAACTTGCCTCTCCAAGTTTCCGATAGTATCTGATATTTCCCACACTGCGTTACAGGTACACTGTTAATGTATTATCCTATGGGAAAGGACTCTGTGCTGGCTAGGATGCCATTGGCTGTCCCCAAACGGACGCCATTGGTTGTCCCCAAACGG
This sequence comes from Salvelinus namaycush, assembly GCF_016432855.1. Lineage (NCBI taxonomy): Eukaryota > Metazoa > Chordata > Actinopteri > Salmoniformes > Salmonidae > Salvelinus > Salvelinus namaycush. The sequence goes on from NC_052335.1 coordinate 36,414,784, forward strand.
ACGCCATTGGCTGTCCCCAAACGGACGCCATTGGCTGTCCCCAAACGGACGCCATTGGCTGTCCCCAAACAGAGGAAGTGTTATGAATTCATGTCAGGCTTATTGCCTGTTTAACACTCAGATGTTACACGTTTTTGACCCGAAAGGTAAAACGTTTATTTATAATTCAATTATTAACATAGGCTAAATTTATTTTGGTCTGTAGTAGTGCACTATATAGGGAATAGGGCTCTGGTCTATAGTAGTGCACTATATAGGGAATAGGGCTCTGGTCTATAGTAGTGCACTATATAGGGAATAGGGCTCTGGTCCATAGTAGTACAGTATATAGGGAATAGGGCTCTGGTCCATAGTAGTGCACTATATAGGGAATAGTATCAGCTTGGTTCTGTCTCCTCTCCTGACCTCTGACATGGGTTAGGGTCATTCTCTGGGCCAGGTGGATAATGGTGTACTTGTTGTGTACCAGGACATTAAACTAAACTGCTAGGGCCATGGTGTGTGTGTGAGACTGTGGTTCTCTACACTGTGTGTGAGACTGTGTGTGAGACTGTGTGTGAGACTGTGGTTCTCTACACTGTGTGTGAGACTGTGGTTCTCTACACTGTGTGTGAGACTGTGGTTCTCTACACTGTGTGTGAGACTGTGGTTCTCTACACTGTGTGTGAGACTGTGGTTCTCTACACTGTGTGTGAGACTGTGGTTCTCTACACTGTGTGTGAGACTGTGTGTCTCTACACTGTGTGTGAGACTGTGTGTCTCTACACTGTTTGTGAGACTGTGTGTCTCTACACTGTGTGTGAGACTGTGGTTCTCTACACTGTGTGTGAGACTGTGGTTAAGTCCCGTGCTACATGTTTCCCCTGGCCTGGTTCCACTACTAGAGCTGTTGCGGTCACGACATTTTGTCTGCCGATGATTGTCAAGCAAATAACGGTCGGTCTCATGGTAATTTACAGCGCACGAGTTTCAAGTTTGTGGAAGACAATTTTCACCATAAAAATGCACCTTTTATAATAAAAGCAAAACACGCATAATTTAATTTGTGGTCACTTTAAATAATGGTGTTTTCCAGCTAAAGGAACATTTGCAGTTACAGCCTCCTGCCGTGTGAGCATTGCTGCACTTGTAATGTGACGAAATAGCTTAATAATTTATCAAAAAATGTTGGTAAACATTCTGATCTCAATCAATCAATCAATCAATCAATCAATCAATCTAATGTATTCATAAAGCCATTCTTCCATCTGCCGATGTCTCAAAGTGCTGTACAGAAACCCAGCCTAAAACCCCAAACCGCAAGCAATGCAGGTGTAGAAGCATCTGTTGCGTTAGCCTCGTTGCGTTAGCCTCGTTGCGTAAAAATGTTTTTGGGATGTTAGATCCAAAATGAATACAAGCACTATCTCATCCCACAACCGTCCCAGACTATGTTTGGAATATTTATTTCTCCCACAGAATAGAATAGGTCGACTTTTGTACTACGGGGGATAGTAGATTTACATAGGCTAGTGCTTTTCCTGTTCGTTACGCCTACTCATCTTGTTGGCTGACGAAAAGTAAATGTGGACAGTTCTTCCAATATCTTAGTTTTGATTTTTAGTAGAGGCCATCACTCTGTATTCTCACGCCATTGCATAGCCTATAGAAATGTTGAGCAACATGAGCTCATGGGCTCTCATGAAGTGTTTGATTAGATTTTCCATTACATTTGCATTGATGTCAGAGTGATTAGAGGGACAGTAGAGTGCTGAGTACCAGGCAGATAGCTGAGTACCAGGCAGATAGCTGAGTACCAGGCAGATAGCTGAGTACCAGGCAGATAGCTGAGTACCAGGCAGATAGCTGAGTACCAGGCAGATAGCTGAGTACCAGGCAGATAGCTGGTAGGCTACTAATGGCCATCGGCAGCATCAGAGCTTGGAGAAGCCTAATTACCGTGACTAAACGGTCACGTGGAATTTGACTGCCGTCTTGACTCGTGATGGTAATACGGTCACCGTAACAACCCTAACCACTACCTCTCTCTCTCCTGACTCACTGATCCCCTTTTGCCTCTGTTAATACTGTACCGACCACGGACGGGCGACCTACCTCTAACATCAACCCCTATTGGCTGCTCTCCGAGTGTGCCGAGTCCCTATTGGCTGTATCTCACTGTGTCTCTCTCCCACAGGACTGAACGTGGGCTGTTTCTATGCTGTTGGCACACTACTGAACCGCATGATCATCGCACACTACCCTGTAAGTTCTGCCCCTCTTTCCTCTCCACACTGTGTGGACCACAGGAGGCTGCTGAAGGGAGGACGGCTCACAATAATGTCTGAGAATGGAGCAAATGAAATGAGTGGAAACCATGTCTTTTTGTATTTGTTACTATTACACGAGCTCATCCTCCCCAATGAAGGTGCCAGCAGCCTCCTGTGGTGTATATACAATTAGGTTCTGACCCTGTTGGTTCTACAGTGCAGTATGGGGACACTGGAACTAAGTTCTGACCCTGTTGGTTCTACAGTGCAGTATGGGGACACTGGAACTAAGTTCTGACCCTGTTGGTTCTACAGTGCAGTATGGGAACACTGGAACTAAGTTCTGACCCTGTTGGCTCTACAGTGCAGTATGGGGACACTGGAACTAAGTTCTGACCCTGTTGGCTCTACAGTGCAGTATGGGGACACTGGAACTAAGTTCTGACCCTGTTGGCTCTACAGTGCAGTATGGGGACACTGGAACTAAGTTCTGACCCTGTTGGCTCTACAGTGCAGTATGGGAACACTGGAACTAAGTTCTGACCCTGTTGGCTCTACAGTGCAGTATGGGGACACTGGAACTAAGTTCTGACCCTGTTGGCTCTACAGTGCAGTATGGGAACACTGGAACTAAGTTCTGACCCTGTTGGCTCTACAGTGCAGTATGGGAACACTGGAACTAAGTTCTGACCCTGTTGGTTCTACAGTGCAGTATGGGGACACTGGAACTAAGTTCTGACCCTGTTGGTTCTACAGTGCAGTATGGGAACACTGGAACTAAGTTCTGACCCTGTTGGTTCTACAGTGCAGTATGGGAACACTGGAACTAAGTTCTGACCCTGTTGGTTCTACAGTGCAGTATGGGAACACTGGAACTATTCATTGAAAGCAATGGAACTACAGTTGGAGCATGTCTCATTTAGATCACAATAGACACATTGTTGTCCTTCCCTCTTCTGCACTAGCCAATAGCGTGTCCTGATCGCTCTGCTCTTTAATGCAGCCTGTGGTCACTGAAACACGACAGTCAAACACAGCATTGAAATACTGGAACAGGAATCATTTGAGTAACAATACAGGCATTATGCCAAGTAGCCTACAGTATATGGTAAATGAAAAGGAGAGACTACAAAGTTATTTTGACAAGTCTCGATGACTTCCCTGTAAATCCTGATCTCTTCCCTGTATGTGGGGAAATAAAGACCCACGTTGAAACAGGAAATACAGCAGGAACGTTTACAGTAGAACCCCACTCCGGACGTTATTGTCCTTCCCTCGTTACCATACCCTGTAAGTCCGATCCTCTTCATGTGGCCGCTGGAACATGAGCGTATTATTAGGTTAACAATGGATAAGTTATTCTACAAGTATAGTAAAAGGTTAAAAGACATTACTGTAAGTCATTTGAACCAAGACTCTTTCCTAACACAGCCCCGGTGTTCACCCCTTACCACCCTTGCCTTTTGCTGCTCTGGCAGTACGTGGGTAGAGGGGGTGGTCACTAGGTGGCAGTACCTGGGCACAGAGGATGGTCACTAGGTGGCAGTACGTGGGGAGAGAGGGTTGTCACGCCCCTCACCTGGTTGTCTAGGTCACTGATTAGTAAGGAACTCCCCTCACCTGGTTGTCTAGGTCACTGATTAGTAAGGAACTCCCCTCACCTGGTTGTCTAGGTCACTGATTAGTAAGGAACTCCCCTCACCTGGTTGTCTAGGTCACTGATTAGTCAGGAACTCCCCTCACCTGGTTGTCTAGGTCACTGATTAGTAAGGAACTCCCCTCACCTGGTTGTCTAGGTCACTGATTAGTAAGGAACTCCCCTCACCTGGTTGTCTAGGTCACTGATTAGTCAGGAACTCCCCTCACCTGGTTGTCTAGGTCACTGATTAGTCAGGAACTCCCCTCACCTGGTTGTCTAGGTCACTGATTAGTAAGGAACTCCCCTCACCTGGTTGTCTAGGTCACTGATTAGTAAGGAACTCCCCTCACCTGGTTGTCTAGGTCACTGATTAGTAAGGAACTCCCCTCACCTGGTTGTCTAGGTCACTGATTAGTAAGGAACTCCCCTCACCTGGTTGTCTAGGTCGTAATTGAAAGGGAAAAAACAAAAACCTGCAGAGACTCGGCCCTCCGTAGAGTTTGACCCACCTGCTGTATAGCATCGCATTTATCTCGTTCCTCTGTTCAACACTGAAGACACGGAAACCTTTCCAGTATAGTCATCAGTTGGTCAGTGCGGCGGTTCCCAAACGTTATCACTCAGGCCCCCCCTTTCCACACTGTTCACACCCCTCTTGTTGGCGGAGAGAATACGTTAGCAGGTTTTACATTTCCTGCAATAATACACATTTTGGGTTGTAGATAATGTGCAGTTTTTAATGCAACATTTCTTGCGATTCTACACGTATTGCAGTGTCTTATGTGTGTTCATGGGATATTTGAGTGACTTAATGTCTTGTGTGTTCATGGGATATTTGAGTGACTTAATGTCTTGTGTGTTCATGGGATATTTGAGTGACTTAAAACATTACAACAAAATCTACGGGCTACAAAACGTTAGCTGACTTGGGCTAGTTGATCTGGACATTACTGACCAGTTATAAATGGCTCTCTAAGGTCTCTAAGTAACATGACAAGAGGAACTGCTGATGTAATACACCATTTTTTAAATCTACTAATACAACTTTCAGTAGTAAGTTTAAAGCTGGACAGATATTATTTTTTTTGTTTGTTTGGGGGGTTCCCCTTGCCAACGCTTTGCGCCCCACCCACAGTTTGGGAACCACTGGGTTACAGTAGTATGCACAATGGTAACCCTGAGACATGGGATGTGTCCCAATGGCACAGAATTCCCTATATAGTGTACTATGTTTGACCAGAGCTACACACACACACACACACACACACTAACCCTACTGTCTGTCTGTCCTGACCCGCAGGGTGAAGAGTTGAATGCAGGGAGGATAGGCCTCACCATCGTTATCGCTGGCATGGTGGGGTCGCTGATCTGTGGTATCTGGCTGGACAGAACCAAAACATACAAGTAAGTCAAGTCTAGGTTATTTAACGTGCATTTCTCATGGGTCACTACTAGGGTTGCAAAATCCCGGGAACTTTCTATAAATTACCTGGTTTTTCCAGAAATCCTGGTTGGAGAATTCCAGATTTCCTGCTTATTCTGGGAAATCTTCAACTGGCACTTCGGGAAAACCAAGGAATTTATTGAAAGTTCCCAGAATTTTGCAACCCTAGTCAGTACAGTACACTTTACATCATTAAAGGAAGCATGAAGGGACAGGGGGACAGGGGTCACGGGGACGGGGAACAGGGAGACAGGGGGAAGGGGAACAGGGGACAGGGGACAGGTGATATGGAGATGCAGGGAAGTGGGATAAGATACAGTATTTCCATGTTTCCTTGTCTAATTTCACAACACTGTCTGGAACCAACCCAGTGGGCAAAGCTGGTTTCATTGATTTTCAACCAGTTTTGAACGCTGGGAAGGAAACTCACTGAGCAACTCTCACCAATGGACTTGTGTGATGCTATTGTCTTGAGTTCTGTACTGTCCGTGTTTTATCCTTTCATGTTGTTGACCAGCTGTGTGAGACTTCCGTCTACTAGACTATACAGGATGTTGATTAGCATGGTTTCTTCTTCTTGGCCTTGTTTCATGTTTGCTGTTTCATATCCTGTTTGTTTCGTGTTCCAGCTAGCTGTGAGTTGTTTAGTGTTTCTCAGTGTGTGATGACTGTTCCTCCATCTCCTGCTGTGTGATGTTGCTGCTCCGCTAGACTCAGGGCCGTGCTGTGTGATGTTGCTGCTCTGCTAGACTCAGGGTCCTGCTGTGTGATGTTGCTGCTCAGCTAGACTCAGGGCCCTGCTGTGTGATGTTGCTGCTCTGCTAGACTCAGGGTCCTGCTGCTCTGCTAGACTCAGGGTCCTGCTGTGTGATGTTGCTGCTCAGCTAGACTCAGGGCCCTGGTGTGTGATGTTGCTACTCAGCTTGACTCAGGGCCCTGCTGTGTGATGTTGCTGCTCAGCTAGACTCAGGGTCCTGCTGTGTGATGTTGCTGCTCAGCTAGACTCAGGGCCCTGCTGTGTGATGTTGCTGCTCAGCTAGACTCAGGGTCCTGCTGTGTGATGTTGCTGCTCAGCTAGACTCAGGGCCCTGCTGTGTGATGTTGCTGCTCAGCTAGACTCAGGGTCCTGCTGTGTGATGTTGCTGCTCCGCTAGCCTCAGGGCCCTGCTGTGTGATGTTGCTGCTCCGCTAGACTCAGGGCCCTGCTGTGTGATGTTGCTGCTCCGCTAGACTCAGGGTCCTGCTGTGTGATGTTGCTGCTCCGCTAGACTCAGGGTCCTGCTGTGTGATGTTGCTGCTCTGCTAGACTCAGGGCCCTGCTGTGTGATGTTGCTGCTCAGCTAGACTCAGGGTCCTGCTGTGTGATGTTGCTGCTCAGCTAGACTCAGGGCCCTGCTGTGTGATGTTGCTGCTCAGCTAGACTCAGGGTCCTGCTGTGTGATGTTGCTGCTCAGCTAGACTCAGGGTCCTGCTGTGTGATGTTGCAGTTCAGCTTTACTCAGGGCCCTGCTGTGTGATGTTGCTGCTCAGCTAGACTCAGGGCCCTGCTGTGTGATGTTGCTGCTCTGCTAGACTCAGGGCCCTGCTGTGTGATGTTGCTGCTCCGCTAGCCTCAGGGCCCTGCTGTGTGATGTTGCTGCTCCGCTAGACTCAGGGTCCTGCTGTGTGATGTTGCTGCTCCGCTAGACTCAGGGTCCTGCTGTGTGATGTTGCTGCTCCGCTAGACTCAGGGCCCTGCTGTGTGATGTTGCTGCTCCGCTAGACTCAGGGTCCTGCTGTGTGATGTTGCTGCTCCGCTAGACTCAGGGTCCTGCTGTGTGATGTTGCTGCTCCGCTAGACTCAGGGCCCTGCTGTGTGATGTTGCTGCTCCGCTAGACTCAGGGCCCTGCTGTGTGATGTTGCTGCTCCGCTAGACTCAGGGCCCTGCTGTGTGATGTTGCTGCTCTGCTAGACTCAGGGCCCTGCTGTGTGATGTTGCTGCTCTGCTAGACTCAGGGCCCTGCTGTGTGATGTTGCTGCTCTGCTAGACTCAGGGTCCTGCTGTGTGATGTTGCTGCTCCGCTAGACTCAGGGCCCTGCTGTGTGATGTTGCTGCTCAGCTAGACTCAGGGTCCTGCTGTGTGATGTTGCTGCTCCGCTAGACTCAGGGCCCTGCTGTGTGATGTTGCTGCTCCGCTAGACTCAGGGCCCTGCTGTGTGATGTTGCTGCTCCGCTAGACTCAGGGCCCTGCTGTGTGATGTTGCTGCTCCGCTAGACTCAGGGCCCTGCTGTGTGATGTTGCTGCTCCGCTAGACTCAGGGCCCTGCTGTGTGATGTTGCTGCTCTGCTAGACTCAGGGTCCTGCTGCTCTGCTAGACGCAGGGCCCTGCTGTGTGTCTGTCTGTCTCTGTCGCTGCATGCTCAGGACAAGACAGACCTCAGCTCTATTTTTCCAGGTGCAGCCTTCTGATATCTCTCCTGACCTTTAACCTCTGATCCCTGGCTCACCCCATGGGGTCGCAGGTCATGTGTTCAGAGTGAGGACCCCTTCAAACCCAAAGCCCCCCTTTGATGTCCTGTCCTGTCCACCTTGCTAAGTCAGTAGGAATGTTTACAATGCGACATGTTGTTGTTACTGTACATGGTGTTCCCATAGACGGTCATAGACCTCATCTCCCTCTTCCAACGGCACTGTGATGCCGTTGGATGCATTAGCTGTTCCATCAGTGTAACAGCAATAGATACAAGTCTTTGCCCATTCCTTTTTAATTTGTATATTTATTATTTAACCTTTTATTTAACTAGGCAAGTCAGTTAAGAACAAATTCTTATTTACAATGATGGCGTACAAAAAGGCAAAAGGCCTCCTGCGATGATGGGGGCTGGGATTAAAAATATAAATATTATACTATAGGACAAAACAGCATACTTACTCACTCATGACATCCAGTTTTTTTAATATTTGTGCTCCGAGTAGGGAAAAATTCACTATGTTACGGCTTGATTTGGGTGACAGAACCGCTTGGTCTGTGAAACTATTTACAATGCCAACTCAACTCTGTCTTTATCTTAGATAGTAAATGGGCACATGATGTCAATTTAAGGGTGTGTTCGTAACTCTGGCTATCTACTCCGATTTCAGAGCACTCTCGCTGCAGCACAGAATAACTGATGAATTTACTAACACTCAACACCCGTTGAATCTGTCCGGTGTCAGTAAACATGGGCAAAAAAGCGTAATTAAATAGTTGCCAGCAGCACAGTTACAGTCACCAACGCTCTGGATAACATGAAAACAGCCTCACCAGCTCTGCTAGGGAGAGTAAAATGGGCAGAGTGGGGTGTTCTCTCATTTGTGTCTGGAAGTAGCTAGCAAGCTAGCCAACGTTAGCCAGTTAGCCAGTTAGCAAGCTAGCCAACGTTAGCCAGTTAGCCAACGTTAGCCAGTTAGCCAACGTTAGCCAGTTAGCCAACGTTAGCCAGTTAGCCAACGTTAGCAAGCTAGCCAACGTTAGCCAGTTAGCCAACGTTAGCCAGTTAGCAAGCTAGCCAACGTTAGCCAGTTAGCAAGCTAACCAACGTTAGCCAGTTAGCAAGTTAGCCAACGTTAGCCAGTTAGCAAGCTAGCTTGGGTGTTTGACTGCCGTTGTGAGGTCAGAACACTCAGATCAACCCAACTCCTCGTTCAGCGCGTCCAGTGTGCGCTATGAACGCTCCAGAGAGCGAAGCGGACAACGTTCTGAATTTACAAACGCCCAGAGTGCACTATGAGAGCACACTCTGTCACTCCAGTATGAATAAACAAACACACCATGAGTTGACATTGATCTAGAACCCGAGGTAAGTTGATGTCATAGAGGCTATTTTAGCTGAGGTCTGCTCTGGTTGGGACATCAAATAGATCTAGAATCCCTGTCTACTAATATATTGTCTATGGTTGACATCAGTCCCAATAACTGGCCGTCAAACAGTCTCCTGAGCCAATCAGCCCCATCACCGACATTGTCTGTTTACCTGACCTTGTTTCCTGCACCACTCCATCCTCTCAGTTCAACAAACAGAGACATCCGTAAGTGTTGTTCACGATCAGTTCATTGGTTGGCAATCGCTGTCTAAACACGTACACAACACATGTATCGTCCAAAAAGTTATATTTTTGACTCGTCTGTCCGTAGAACATTCTTCCAAGAGTCTTGATGACCATCCAGGTGCTTCCTGGAAAACTTGAGTCCACTGTTTTGGATGAGATGGGTCCCCATTATGTCTGAAAACCAAGCACTGCATTCTACAGTATGAACTTCATACCAACGGTCCAGCATGGTGGTGGTAGTGTGATGGTTTGGGGTCAGCATGGGGGTGGTAGTGTGATGGTTTGGGGTCAGGCATGGGGGTGGTAGTGTGATGGTTTGGGGTCAGCATGGGGGTGGTAGTGTGATGGTTTGGGGTCAGCATGGGGGTGGTAGTGTGATGGTTTGGGGTCAGCATGGGGGTGGTAGTGTGATGGTTTGGGGTCAGCATGGGGGTGGTAGTGTGATGGTTTGGGGTCAGCATGGGGGTGGTAGTGTGATGGTTTGGGGTCAGCATGGGGGTGGTAGTGTGATGGTTTGGGGTCAGCATGGGGGTGGTAGTGTGATGGTTTGGGGTCAGGCATGGGGGTGGTAGTGTGATGGTTTGGGGTCAGCATGGTGGTGGTAGTGTGATGGTTTGGGGTCAGCATGGGGGTGGTAGTGTGATGGTTTGGGGTCAGCATGGTGGTGGTAGTGTGATGGTTTGGGGTCAGCATGGTGGTGGTAGTGTGATGGTTTGGGGTCAGCATGGTGGTGGTAGTGTGATGGTTTGGGGTCAGCATGGTGGTGGTAGTGTGATGGTTTGGGGTCAGCATGGTGGTGGTAGTGTGATGGTTTGGGGTCAGCATGGTGGTGGTAGTGTGATGGTTTGGGGTCAGCATGGTGGTGGTAGTGTGATGGTTTGGGGTCAGCATGGTGGTGGTAGTGTGATGGTTTGGGGTCAGCATGGTGGTGGTAGTGTGATGGTTTGGGGTCAGCATGGTGGTGGTAGTGTGATGGTTTGGGGTCAGCATGGGGGTGGTAGTGTGATGGTTTGGGGTCAGCATGGGGGTGGTAGTGTGATGGTTTGGGGTCAGCATGGGGGTGGTAGTGTGATGGTTTGGGGTCAGCATGGTGGTGGTAGTGTGATGGTTTGGGGTCAGCATGGTGGTGGTAGTGTGATGGTTTGGGGATGCTTTGCTGCCTCAGGACCTGGACGACTTGCCTTTTATAGAGGAAACCATGAATTCTGCTCTGTATCAGAGAATTGTACAGGAGAATGTCAGGCCCATCCGTCTGTGAGCTGAAGCACAGCTGGGTCATGCAGCAAGACAATGATCCAAAAAAACACAATCAATTCTACATGAGAAGTCCAGACCTATTCCCAATTGAGATGTGGCAGGACTTGAAACGACCAGTTCATGTTTGAACACGCACAAATGTCTCTGAGTTAATAAGCAGTTATGCATATGGAAGTGTGGGCCAGAATTCCACCACAGCGATATGAGAGACTGATTAACAACTACAGGAAGTGTTTGGTTGGAGTCATTGTAGCTAAAGGTGGTACAACCAGTTAGAGTGTAACGGGCCAATTACTTTTCACACAGGGGAATTGGGTATTGCATAACTTTTTGTTAATTAAATAAAATAATGATCAATTTCCATTTTCTTCTTCATTGATTGTGTCTTCCAGACAGACTACCCTGGCGGTCTACCTCATGTCCTTCGTAGGGATGTTGGTCTACGCCTTCACCCTCAGTCTGGGTCATCTCTGGGTAGTCTTCCTCACCGCTGGAGCTCTGGGGTAAGACCTCTGTCTCTCTGTCTGTCTGTCTCTGTCTGTCTCTGTCTCTCTGTCTCTGTGTGTTTTGTATTCTCGGTTTATGGCCAGATTTCATTCCAATTTGCTTCGTTTCTTTTTATTGATTCTTTCCAGTGTGTCAAATAGTAATATGTTTGCTTTCTCATCATTTGGTCTCTCTCACTCACTCACTCACTCACTCACTCACTCACTCACTCACTCACTCACTCACTCACTCACTCACTCACTCACCTGAGCTGCTACCTCTGCCTTTTACACTCACTGACCAACATGCTGACATTTCTGAAGCCGTACGCTGTCTGTCAACCCAGGCTATTCTGGTAGTTACAGTAGGATATGTATAGTACTATACGTTGCTTGGCTTAACTGCCCAAGGCGTTTGGCATTCAAGTCTTTTATGTTCTGTTGCATTTTTTGCAGTGTTCCCTTTCTCCTTGTTGACTGTGTGGCGTCTCTAGGCATCAATATACACGTCCCCTTTCTCCTTTCTCCTTGTTGACTGTGTGGCGTCTCTAGGTATCAATATACACGTCTCCTTTCTCCTTGTTGACTGTGTGGTGTCTCTAGGTATCAATATACACGTCTCCTTTTTCCTTGTTGACTGTGGCGTCTCTAGGCATCAATATACACGTCTCCTTGTTGACTGTGGCGTCTCTAGGTATCAATATACACGTCTCCTTTCTCCTTGTTGACTGTGTGGCGTCTCTAGGTATCAATATACACGTCTCCTTTCTCCTTGTTGACTGTGGCGTCTCTAGGTATCAATATACACGTCTCCTTTCTCCTTGTTGACTGTGGCGTCTCTAGGTATCAATATACACGTCTCCTTTCTCCTTGTTGACTGTGGCGTCTCTAGGTATCAATATACACGTCTCCTTTCTCCTTGTTGACTGTGTGGCGTCTCTAGGGCATCAATATACACGTCTCCTTGTTGACTGTGGCGTCTCTAGGTATCAATATACACGTCTCCTTGTTGACTGTGGCGTCTCTAGGTATCAATATACACGTCTCCTTTCTCCTTGTTGACTGTGGCGTCTCTAGGTATCAATATACACGTCTCCTTTCTCCTTGTTGACTGTGGCGTCTCTAGGTATCAATATACACGTCTCCTTTCTCCTTGTTGACTGTGGCGTCTCTAGGTATCAATATACACGTCTCCTTTCTCCTTGTTGACTGTGGCGTCTCTAGGTATCAATATACACGTCTCCTTGTTGACTGTGGCGTCTCTAGGTATCAATATACACGTCTCCTTTCTCCTTGTTGACTGTGGCGTCTCTAGGTATCAATATACACGTCTCCTTTCTCCTTGTTGACTGTGGCGTCTCTAGGCAACAATATACACGTCTCCTTTCTCCTTGTTGACTGTGTGGCGTCTCTAGGTATCAATATACACGTCTCCTTGTTGACTGTGTGGCGTCTCTAGGCAACAATATACACGTCTCCTTTCTCCTTGTTGACTGTGTGGCGTCTCTAGGCATCAATATACACGTCTCCTTGTTGACTGTGGCGTCTCTAGGTATCAATATACACGTCTCCTTGTTGACTGTGGCGTCTCTAGGTATCAATATACACGTCTCCTTTCTCCTGGTTGACTGTGGCGTCTCTAGGTATCAATATACACGTCTCCTTTCTCCTTGTTGACTGTGGCGTCTCTAGGTATCAATATACACGTCTCCTTTCTCCTTGTTGACTGTGTTGCGTCTCTAGGCATCAATATACACGTCTCCTTGTTGACTGTGTGGCGTCTCTAGGTATCAATATACACGTCTCCTTTCTCCTTGTTGACTGTGTTGCGTCTCTAGGTATCAATATACACGTCTCCTTTCTCCTTGTTGACTGTGTGGCGTCTCTAGGTATCAATATACACGTCTCCTTTCTCCTTGTTGACTGTGGCGTCTCTAGGTATCAATATACCCGTCTCCTTGTTGACTGTGTGGCGTCTCTAGGGCATCAATATACATGTCTTCTTTCTCCTTGTTGACTGTGTGGCGTCTCTAGGTATCAATATACACGTCTCCTTTCTCCTTGTTAACTGTGTTGCGTCTCTAGGTATCAATATACACGTCTCCTTTCTCCTTGTTGACTGTGTGGCGTCTCTAGGTATCAATATACACGTCTCCTTTCTCCTTGTTGACTGTGTTGCGTCTCTAGGCATCAATATACACGTCTCCTTGTTGACTGTGTGGCGTCTCTAGGTATCAATATACACGTCTCCTTTCTCCTTGTTGACTGTGTTGCGTCTCTAGGTATCAATATACACGTCTCCTTTCTCCTTGTTGACTGTGTGGCGTCTCTAGGTATCAATATACACGTCTCCTTTCTCCTTGTTGACTGTGTGGCGTCTCTAGGTATCAATATACACGTCTCCTTTCTCCTTGTTGACTGTGGCGTCTCTAGGTATCAATATACACGTCTCCTTTCTCCTTGTTGACTGTGGCGTCTCTAGGCAACAATATACACGTCTCCTTTCTCCTTGTTGACTGTGGCGTCTCTAGGCAACAATATACACGTCTCCTTTCTCCTTGTTGACTGTGGCGTCTCTAGGCAACAAAATACACGTCTCCTTTCTCCTTGTTGACTGTGGCGTCTCTAGGCAACAATATACACGTCTCCTTTCTCCTTGTTGACTGTGGCGTCTCTAGGTATCAATATACACGTCTCCTTTCTCCTTGTTGACTGTGGCGTCTCTAGGTATCAATATACACGTCTCCTTTCTCCTTGTTGACTGTGTGGCGTCTCTAGGTATCAATATACACGTCTCCTTTCTCCTTGTTGACTGTGGCGTCTCTAGGCATCAATATACACGTCCCCTTGTTGACTGTGGCGTCTCTAGGTATCAATATACACGTCCCCTTTATCCTTGTTGACTGTGTGGCGTCTCTAGGTATCAATATACATGTCTCCTTTCTCCTTGTTGACTGTGGCGTCTCTAGGCATCAATATACACGTCCCCTTGTTGACTGTGGCGTCTCTAGGTATCAATATACACGTCCCCTTTATCCTTGTTGACTGTGTGGCGTCTCTAGGTATCAATATACACGTCTCCTTTCTCCTTGTTGACTGTGTGGCGTCTCTAGGTATCAATATACACGTCTCCTTTCTCCTTGTTGACTGTGGCGTCTCTAGGTATCAATATACACGTCTCCTTTCTCCTTGTTGACTGTGTTGCGTCTCTAGGTATCAATATACACGTCTCCTTTCTCCTTGTTGACTGTGTGGCGTCTCTAGGTATCAATATACACGTCTCCTTTCTCCTTGTTGACTGTGTGGCGTCTCTAGGTATCAATATACACGTCTCCTTGTTGACTGTGGCGTCTCTAGGTATCAATATACACGTTTCCTTTCTCCTTGTTGACTGTGTGGCGTCTCTAGGTATCAATATACACTTCTCCTTTCTCCTTGTTGACTGTGGCGTCTCTAGGTATCAATATACACGTCTCCTTTCTCCTTGTTGACTGTGTGGCGTCTCTAGGTATCAATATACACGTCTCCTTGTTGACTGTGGCGTCTCTAGGTATCAATATACACGTCTCCTTTCTCCTTGTTGACTGTGGCGTCTCTAGGCATCAATATACACGTCCCCTTTCTCCTTGTTGACTGTGTGGCGTCTCTAGGTATCAATATACACGTCTCCTTTCTCCTTGTTGACTGTGGCGTCTCTAGGCAACAATATACACGTCTCCTTTCTCCTTGTTGACTGTGGCGTCTCTAGGTATCAATATACACGTCTCCTTTCTCCTTGTTGACTGTGGCGTCTCTAGGTATCAATATACACGTCCCCTTTCTCCTTGTTGACTGTGGCGTCTCTAGGTATCAATATACACGTCTCCTTTCTCCTTGTTGACTGTGGCGTCTCTAGGTATCAATATACATGTCTCCTTGTTGACTGTGGCGTCTCTAGGTATCAATATACACGTCTCCTTGTTGACTGTGGCGTCTCTAGGTATCAATATACACGTCTCCTTTCTCCTTGTTGACTGTGGCGTCTCTAGGTATCAATATACACGTCTCCTTGTTGACTGTGTGGCGTCTCTAGGTATCAATATACACGTCTCCTTTCTCCTTGTTGACTGTGGCGTCTCTAGGTATCAATATACACGTCTCCTTTCTCCTTGTTGACTGTGTGGCGTCTCTAGGTATCAATATACACGTCTCCTTTCTCCTTGTTGACTGTGTGGCGTCTCTAGGTATCAATATACATGTCTCCTTTCTCCTTGTTGACTGTGTTGCGTCTCTAGGTATCAATATACACGTCTCCTTGTTGACTGTGGCGTCTCTAGGTATCAATATACACGTCTCCTTTCTCCTTGTTGACTGTGTGGCGTCTCTAGGTATCAATATACACGTCTCCTTTCTCCTTGTTGACTGTGTGGCGTCTCTAGGTATCAATATACACGTCTCCTTTCTCCTTGTTGACTGTGGCGTCTCTAGGCATCAATATACACGTCTCCTTTCTCCTTGTTGACTGTGGCGTCTCTAGGTATCAATATACACGTCTCCTTGTTGACTGTGTGGCGTCTCTAGGCAACAATATACACGTCTCCTTTCTCCTTGTTGACTGTGTGGCGTCTCTAGGCATCAATATACACGTCTCCTTGTTGACTGTGGCGTCTCTAGGTATCAATATACACGTCTCCTTGTTGACTGTGGCGTCTCTAGGTATCAATATACACGTCTCCTTTCTCCTTGTTGACTGTGGCGTCTCTAGGTATCAATATACACGTCTCCTTTCTCCTTGTTGACTGTGTTGCGTCTCTAGGCATCAATATACACGTCTCCTTGTTGACTGTGTGGCGTCTCTAGGTATCAATATACACGTCTCCTTTCTCCTTGTTGACTGTGTTGCGTCTCTAGGTATCAATATACACGTCTCCTTTCTCTTTGTTGACTGTGTGGCGTCTCTAGGTATCAATATACACTTCTCCTTTCTCCTTGTTGACTGTGGCGTCTCTAGGTATCAATATACCCGTCTCCTTTCTCCTTGTTGACTGTGTGGCGTCTCTAGGTATCAATATACACGTCTCCTTGTTGACTGTGTGGCGTCTCTAGGTATCAATATACACGTCTCCTTTCTCCTTGTTGGCTGTGGCGTCTCTAGGCATCAATATACACGTCCCCTTTCTCCTTGTTGACTGTGTGGCGTCTCTAGGTATCAATATACACGTCTCCTTGTTGACTGTGGCGTCTCTAGGTATCAATATACACGTCTCCTTGTTGACTGTGGCGTCTCTAGGCAACAATATACACGTCTCCTTGTTGACTGTGGCGTCTCTAGGTATCAATATACACGTCTCCTTGTTGACTGTGGCGTCTCTAGGTATCAATATACACGTCTCCTTTCTCCTTGTTGACTGTGTGGCGTCTCTAGGTATCAATATACACGTCTCCTTTCTCCTTGTTGACTGTGTGGCGTCTCTAGGTATCAACATACACGTCTCCTTTCTCCTTGTTGACTGTGGCGTCTCTAGGCATCAATATACACGTCTCCTATCTCCTTGTTGACTGTGGCGTCTCTAGGTATCAATATACACGTCTCCTATCTCCTTGTTGACTGTGTGGCGTCTCTAGGTATCAATATACACGTCCCCTTTCTCCTTGTTGACTGTGTGGCGTCTCTAGGCATCAATATACACGTCCCCTTTCTCCTTGTTGACTGTGGCGTCTCTAGGCAACAATATACACGTCTCCTTGTTGACTGTGGCGTCTCTAGGCAACAATATACACGTCTCCTTGTTGACTGTGGCGTCTCTAGGTATCAATATACACGTCTCCTTTCTCCTTGTTGACTGTGGCGTCTCTAGGCAACAATATACACGTCTCCTTTCTCCTTGTTGACTGTGGCGTCTCTAGGCAACAATATACACGTCTCCTTGTTGACTGTGGCGTCTCTAGGCAACAATATACACGTCTCCTTGTTGACTGTGGCGTCTCTAGGTATCAATATACACGTCTCCTTTCTCCTTGTTGACTGTGGCGTCTCTAGGCAACAATATACACGTCCCCTTTCTCCTTGTTGACTGTGTGGCGTCTCTAGGTATCAATATACACGTCTCCTTTCTCCTTGTTGACTGTGGCGTCTCTAGGTATCAATATACACGTCTCCTTTCTCCTTGTTGACTGTGGCGTCTCTAGGCAACAATATACACGTCTCCTTGTTGACTGTGGCGTCTCTAGGCAACAATATACACGTCTCCTTTCTCCTTGTTGACTGTGGCGTCTCTAGGCAACAATATACACGTCTCCTTTCTCCTTGTTGACTGTGTGGCGTCTCTAGGTATCAATATACACGTCTCCTTTCTCCTTGTTGACTGTGGCGTCTCTAGGTATCAATATACACGTCTTCTTTCTCCTTGTTGACTGTGACGTCTCTAGGCATCAATATACACGTCCCCTTTCTCCTTGTTGACTGTGTGGCGTCTCTAGGCATCAATATACACGTCCCCTTTCTCCTTGTTGACTGTGGCGTCTCTAGGCAACAATATACACGTCTCCTTTCTCCTTGTTGACTGTGGCGTCTCTAGGCAACAATATACACGTCTCCTTTCTCCTTGTTGACTGTGGCGTCTCTAGGCAACAATATACACGTCTCCTTTCTCCTTGTTGACTGTGTGACGTCTCTAGGCATCAATATACACGTCTCCTTGTTGACTGTGGCGTCTCTAGGCAACAATATACACGTCTCCTTGTTGACTGTGGCGTCTCTAGGCAACAATATACACGTCTCCTTTCTCCTTGTTGACTGTGTGGCGTCTCTAGGGCATCAATATACATGTCTCCTTTATCCTTGTTGACTGTGTGGCGTCTCTAGGGCATCAATATACATGTCTCCTTTCTCCTTGTTGACTGTGGCGTCTCTAGGTATCAATATACACGTCTCCTTTCTCCTTGTTGACTGTGTGGTGTCTCTAGGTATCAATATACACGTCCCCTTTCTCCTTGTTGACTGTGGCGTCTTTAGGTATCAATATACACGTCTCCTTGTTGACTGTGGCGTCTCTAGGCAACAATATACACAAAGTGTCTAGCAGAAGTATTCATACCCCTTCAATTTCTTTACATTTTGTTTCAAAGTGGGATTAAAATGGGTTTAATTGTAAATTGTCAACAATCTACACATTTTCTGTCAAAGTGGATTTTTTCATGTATTTATAAAAAAGAGTAATAGAAATTAAATAAAGGTAAAAAAATACATTTTAATAACTAAAATATAGTCGTTACATAAGTATTCAGCTCCCTGAGTCTACATGTTAGAATCACCTTTTGGCAGCGATTACAGTTGTGAGTTTTATTGGCTACGTCTCTACACACCTGGATTATACAATATTAACCCATTATTCTTTTCATAATTCTTCAAGCTCTGTCAAGGCATATATATTTACGTCAAAAACTGTAACTTGGCCACTCAGGAACATTCACTGTGTTGGTAAGCAACTCCAGTGTAGATTTGGCCTTGTGTTTTAAGTTATTGTCCTGCTGAAAGGTGAATGTGTCTCCCAGTGACTGGTGTAAAGCAGACTGAAGCAGGTTTTTCTCTAGGATTTTGACTGTGCTTAACCCCATACTGTTTCTTTTAATTCTGAAAACCCTCCGTCTTTTCCGATGTCAAGTATACACATACCATGGTGCAGCCACCATCATGCTTGAAAATAACGAGACATTTAATCAGTGATGTGTTGTTGGATTTGCCCCCAAACTTAAGGCTTTGCATTTAGGCCAAAAAGTTTATTCCTGTGTTTTTTTGCAGTTTTACTTTAATGCCTTGTTGCAAACAGGATGCATGTTTTGGAATATTTTTATTCTATATATTTGTGTTCTTTTCACTCTGTCATTTAGGTCATTATTGTGGAGTCACTACAATGTTGTTGATCCATTCTCAGTTTTCTACCATCAGACATTGAACACTGTAGCTGTTTTATAATCACCAATGGCCTCATGGTGACGTCCCTGAGCAGTTTCCTTCCTGTCCTGCAGCTCAGTTCAGAAGGACGACTGCATCTTTGATGATTCTGGGGGGGGTGGTTTAATACGTCCACAGCATAATTATTAACTTTACCATGCCTAAAGACATATTCAATGTCTGATTTGTTATTGCTAACCTTCTACCAATCACTGGCCTTTTTTTGTGAGGCTTTCAAAAGGCTCCCTGGTCTTTTGGAGTTGAATCTGTGCTTGAAATGACCGAGGGACCTTACAGATGTTGTATGTATGAGGGACAGAGGAAGGGGTAGTCATGCAAAAAATCATGTCAACCCCTATTATTTCACACACAGTGAGTCCATGTAAAAGATGTGATTTGTTTAAGTCAAATGTTACTTCTGAACTAATTTAGGCTTGCATAAACAAATGGGCTGGATATTTATGCAATGACTATTTTAGTTATTCCATTTTTATTAATCTTTTAACAAATGTTCACATTTTTCTTCCACTTTTGAGTATTTTGGAGTAGATTTTTTTGATAAAAAAAAAAGACAATAAAAATAAAAAATTCTATAAATTTGAATCCCACTTTATAACAGAAAGATGTTCCCTACTAGAATCACTGTGCTTCTACACCTGCATCACTTTGCTTTCTGGGGGATTTAAGCTGCTGCGTTTCTGTTTAAGCACTTTATGGCATCTGCTGATGTGTGTAAAAAAAAACAAAAAAAAAGGGCTTTATAAATACATTTGATTGATTTTTAATAAAATGTGAATAAATACAAGAGTTCTGAATACTTTTGCAAGGCGCTATATTACCACAGAATTAAATAGAAGACTAGAGTGAACAGTTTGGTATCCTACCGTCATGGTCAAGAAAGTGGTTTCCCACTATATGGTCAAGCTACAAAGTCAAAAATGTCTAGATTGTAAAAATGTATGAAAATATATATATTTTTTGTTGCTTTTTTGGGGTCTTCATTTAAGGTTAGGCATAATGTTAGTGGTGTGGGAAAGGTTCGGGTTAGATTTAAATCAGATTTTAAGAAGAGAAATTGTAAAACTCTACCCCATACTTCTGATTTTTGCAACTTGGCCAAATGGTGATGAGCCATTAATATTTTTTTTAATGTAGGAACTGAATTATAGGATCCCTATGTACACTGACTAGACCAAACATTAAGAACACCTTCCTAACATTGAGTGTGGAGAGAGAAAAAAAACCTGTTTAGTGTGAAAATAAACAGCAGGGTTGCAGTTCTTGACACAAACCGGTGCGCCTGGCACCGACTACCTTACCCCCGTTCAAAGGAACTTCATCTTTTGTCTTGCCCATTCACCCTCTGAATGGAACACAATTCTTGTCTCAAGGCTTAAAAATCCTTCTTTAACCGGTCTCTTCTCCTTCATCTACACCGATTTGAAAGTATATTTAACAAGTGACTTCAATAAGGGACACAACACTGTTGTTTTTCTATGTCTGTAGGTTCTTCATGACAGGCTATCTTCCCCTGGGCTTTGAGTTTGGTGTGGAGCTAACCTACCCCGAGTGTGAAGGCACCTCTTCAGGCCTGCTCAACTGCTCTGCACAGGTGAAACACACACACACACACACACACACACACACAGAGCTGCTGCTTCTGACAGTTGGCAGATCAAAGCTTTTCATATCCATGGGATAATAGAGAACCATAACAGAATCGGGAAATGTTGGGGTATGTTTGTGTATATATTGTGTTTGTGAAAATATTCGAGTGCCTGGCTGTCTAGACGCCTGCCAGGCTGTGTATATCACTACAACCTGTCTCTCCCTATACAGGTGTTTGGTATCATCTTCACTATCTGCCAGGGGAAGATTATAGATAACTACGGGACGCTGGCAGGAAACATCTTCCTCTGTGTCTTCCTCTTCATCGGATCGGTCCTCACAGGTACAGATCCTTTACATTTTTACGTGAGGAGACTATTATGTACTTAAATAGACACGGATTGAAAGGGATGAGCACTGTAAAACACAGGAGTCAAACTCATTCCATGGAGGCCCGAGTGTCTGCAGGTTTTCACTCCTCCCTTGTACTTGATTGATCTATTAAGGTCACTGATTAGTAAGGAACTTCTCTCACCTGGTTGTCTAGGTCACTGATTTGTAAGGAACTTCTCTCACCTGGTTGTCTAGGTCACTGATTAGTCAGGAAATCCCCTCATCTGGTTGTCTAGGTCAATGATTAGTCAGGAACTCCCCTCACCTGGTTGTCTAGGTCACTGATTAGTCAGGAACTCCCCTCACCTGGGTGTCTAGGTCACTGATTAGTCAGGAACTCCCCTCACCTGGTTGTCTAGGTCACTGATTAGTCAGGAACTCCCCTCACCTGGTTGTCTAGGTCACTGATTAGTAAGGAACTTCTCTCACCTGGTTGTCTAGGTCACTGATTAGTCAGGAACTCCCCTCACCTGGTTGTCTAGGTCACTGATTAGTCAGGAACTCTCCTTACCAGGTTGTCTAGGTCACTGATTAGTTAGGAACTCTCCTTACCAGGTTGTCTAGGTCACTGATTAGTTAGGAACTCTCCTTACCAGGTTGTCTAGGTCACTGATTAGTTAGGAACTCTCCTTACCAGGTTGTCTAGGTCACTGATTAGTTAGGAACTCTCCTTACCTGGTTGTCTAGGTCACTGATTAGTTAGGAAATCCCCTCACCTGGTTGTCTAGGTCACTGATTAGTCAGGAACTCCCCTCACCTGGTTGTCTAGGTCACTGATTAGTCAGGAACTTCTCTCACCTGGTTGTCTAGGTCACTGATTAGTCAGGAACTCCCCTCACCTGGTTGTCTAGGTCACTGATTAGTCAGGAACTCCCCTCACCTGGTTGTCTAGGTCACTGATTAGTTAGGAAATCCCCTCACCTGGTTGTCTAGGTCACTGATTAGTTAGGAAATCCCCTCACCTGGTTGTCTAGGTCACTGATTAGTCAGGAACTCCCCTCACCTGGTTGTCTAGGTCACTGATTAGTTAGGAAATCCCCTCACCTGGTTGTCTAGGTCACTGATTAGTTAGGAAATCCCCTCACCTGGTTGTTTATGACTTATTTGGACACAAATTGAAAGGAAATTACAAAAACCAGCAGACACACAGCCCTCCAAGGAAGGCGTTTGACACCCCTGGTGCAGAATCTAGCAGAAAGGCGATTCAATCCCCAGACCGGACTCTATGCAAGGGCCGAAGACGACTGGGGGCTGTGCAAGGCGTCACTACAGACACCCTGGTTAGATTCCAGGCTGTATCACAAACGGCCGTGATTGTGCACCGCCCTATGGGACTCCCAATTGGCCCAGCGTCGTCCGGGTTTGGCCTGGGTAGGCTGTCATTGTAAATAAGAATTTGTTCTTAACTGACTTGCCTAGTTTAAATAAAGGTTTGATAAAAATTAAATAAGCTGATCTCTGGCAGACTCTCTTCAGTCTTTTTATAAACTTTTTCAATTCACATTAGCAACGGGAACGTCACGAGCCGAGAGAGGGTTCTGGTGCCATTCTTGCTTTGCAGCGTCACAGCTCAAATGTACTGTAAATGTTACAATTAGCCACTAGCCAGTAGGCTAAAGCATGTAAACTATTCAACTAGCTAGTTCCTAGCTCACTTTATGCAAGAAACTTTTCATGCATCAACCATATTGCATCTACTCCTGATTTAATGGGAATAATTCACAAGCACGTGCAGACATCTAAAGGGTTTATGTTTTTAGTTAATTTAGTTGCAAGACAAACAAAGTGGCACAGCTGCTAGCTAGCTAATGTTAGCTAACAACATTTACTTCATCAAGTAACTTCATCATAAAAAAAAATATACAGTGACGTTATCATACTGTCGTTCGTATTATACAAAGCTAGGTAGTTTCCTTTAAAATGATTCATAAATATTATCCTGCCAACCACCATATGAAGAAGTTTAAGGAAAACATCAACTCAAATTGTACCTTTTGTAATGACCACCCAGAAACAGTGTTGCATCTTTTTTGGCATTATATTCATGTAAGAAAACTGTGGCAAGACATCAGTAGATTTATAATTGAACACATTTATGAAGATTTTACACTATTGTGGAGAGATGTACTGCTTGGATTCTTTACATACGATAAAAATAAGCTGAAACATTTTTACGTAATTAATTTCATTATTCTTTTGGCCAAATTTCATATACACAAATGTAAATTTACTAACAAAAAAACACATTTTCTTACCCTACAAAAAGAAATTGAACTTTATTTTAAGACAGTTAAATACTCTACGAACAAAAAAGCGGTTAGAATTGTAAGTGTATGTACGTCCCATAAGGTCCTTGTGTAATTGTAATGTGATATTGTACCCCCTAGCTCGATTGTCCATTATATATAATCTATATATACTTGTGTTCCCTTATGTACTTTCTGTATTGATTTGTTGTTAATAAAAATAAAAAGCTAGGTAGCTAGCAAGCTAAACAAAATGTCTGCACCCGTTAGCTTACTAGTTAGCTGAATGCTAGGTTGAAGATGACAATGGGATTCTAATATTCCGTAACTCATTATAACAATGGGACTAGCGTTGCTACTTAGCAACGGCGCTGGTCCCAGATTAGTGACGACGTCGTTTTAAACCTGTATATCTTCAACCTAAATGCTAACGTCAGCCAATGTTTGCTAAACAATAGATTAGATTGCATTTCGGCCTACCTTAGAACAAAACATGCTAAATTTCATAAAGATCATGGAAATCATTACATTGTTAATTCACTGGGCTTTTGCATTAAAATAAATGGTGTTATGAAGATTTCCGTAGATGCAATTTCAGATTTAAAAACCCCCCGAAATAAATCAAGTCTAATAAACTGTTTCAAAAACATTGCTCTGCTATTACCATTTATACTGTAGGAGGGTTGAGCTCAATGAGACAATTCTGTTTACACTGTCCTGCTTGGAGGAGGGGAAACTGTCTAGCAAGTGTCGTGTGTGTGTGTGTGTGTGTGTGTGTGTGTGTGTGTGTGTGTGTGTGTGTGTGTGTGTGTGTGTGTGTGTGTGTGTGTGTGTGTGTGTGTGTGTGTGTGTGTGTGTGTGTGTGTGTGTGTGTGTGTGTGTGTGGGACCTCCGGAGGAAATGTGCAGATGTGAATTTGTATTAATGTCTCAAGAATCGAAATCTCCTTCTCTCTCGTCAATGTTAAAAGAGCCTGAGCTCATGTACCTAGACCCTATTCACACTATGGTGCCGAATCCGATCTGAACCCTTCAGCTGGCTCTGATAGTTCCTTTCCTACATGGTTCCAGCAACTCTATAGCGGATGTGTAACCAGGCCAGCACTGTACAGCTCAGCTCAGTTGAGTGAAAAGGATATCACTTCCTTTTACGGGAAAAAAAATGATTTCAGTCAGAGTGCAGTACAATGCCGTATAACAGCAGTTATTCTGTAATTACTGCGTCCAAAAATACCACAGTCGACTGCAGTTACTGCACTTTTTTTACTGCATTTTATTAATTTTTTTCTTCCCTAAGGGTTTATATGCAGTCCATAGTTAATGTTCCGTTAACATGGGTTTTGTTACAGGGCAATAATGTATTCATGAAACATCTTGAGGTCTTAGAATGTGTCTATGTCGTCGCGGTTACTGTGTAACAACCTAACCGTATTATTTAAAGGTGCAGTAGCAGAAATGGTATGTTGAGGTGCTGGGTGTTTTCCTATCTAGCTAGTTTCTCCCCGGTGGGGAAGGCCCACCTCAGGGGCGTACTTCAACTGACAGAGCGAGAGAGAGAGTTAATACCCAGCTCCTCTGTTTTGCACCATAAACTTGCAAATGGAGGTTACAATGTGCAACTCATTTTAAAAAACAACAACAAAAAAAAAAAAACATTGTGTGTGTGTGTGTACCAAATAGCACCCTATTCCCAACGTAGTGCACTACCTATATGGACTCTGGTCAAAAGTAGTGCACTACCTATATGGACTCTGGTCAAAAGTAGTGCACTACCTATATGGACTCTGGTCAAAAGTAGTGCACTACCTATATGGACTCTGGTCAAAAGTAGTGCACTACCTATATGGACTCTGGTCAAAAGTAGTGCACTACCTATATGGACTCTGGTCAAAAGTAGTGCACTACCTATATGGACTCTGGTCAAAAGTAGTGCACTACCTATATGGACTCTGGTCAAAAGTAGTGCACTACCTATATGGACTCTGGTCAAAAGTAGTGCACTACCTATATGGACTCTGGTCAAAAGTAGTGCACTACCTATATGGACTCTGGTCAAAAGTAGTGCACTACCTATATGGACTCTGGTCAAAAGTAGTGCACTACCTATATGGACTCTGGTCAAAAGTAGTGCACTACCTATATGGACTCTGGTCAAAAGTAGTGCACTACCTATATGGACTCTGGTCAAAAGTAGTGCACTAAATAGGGGATAGGGTGCCATTTGGGATGTAGCTGTTGGCTACTGAAGTCCAGGGCTGAGAGACAACTCTAGATGACCTGTTGACCTGCCTGTTAATGATGGGACTAGAAGATGACCTGTTGACCTGACTGTTAATGATGGGCCTAGAAGAGGTACTGTTGACCTGACTGTTAATGATGGGACTAGAAGATGACCTGTTGACCTGACTGTTAATGATGGGACTAGAAGAGGTACTGTTGACCTGACTGTTAATGATGGGCCTAGAAGAGGTACTGTTGACCTGACTGTTAATGATGGGAC
Organism: Salvelinus namaycush; assembly: GCF_016432855.1. Lineage (NCBI taxonomy): Eukaryota > Metazoa > Chordata > Actinopteri > Salmoniformes > Salmonidae > Salvelinus > Salvelinus namaycush. The sequence continues at coordinate 36,440,608 of NC_052335.1, forward strand.
TAGAAGAGGTACTGTTGACCTGACTGTTAATGATGGGACTAGAAGAGGTACTGTTGACCTGACTGTTAATGATGGGACTAGAAGAGGTACTGTTGACCTGCCTGTTAATGATGGGACTAGAAGATGACCTGTTGACCTGACTGTTAATGATGGGACTAGAAGAGGTACTGTTGACCTGCCTGTTAATGATGGGACTAGAAGAGGTACTGTTGACCTGACTGTTAATGATGGGACTAGAAGAGGTACTGTTGACCTGACTGTTAATGATGGGACTAGAAGAGGTAAGGGCCAGTCTAGAGGGCTACTGTGTTACAAAGACATACATAATGACTACTACAGACCAGGGCTGAGAGACAACTCTAGATGACCTGTTGACCTGACTGTTAATGATGAAACTAGAAGAGGTACTGTTGACCTGCCTGTTAATGATGGGCCAGTCTAGAGGGCTACTGTGTTACAAAGACAGACATAATGACTACTACAGACCAGGGCTGAAGTCCACATTCTCCTACATGAGAGCTCGGCTCGGGGATTATGTTAACGAGGTGGGTCAGCCCAGCTGGCTACTGTGCAGTATTTAGGAACTGACTTCATACTGTATGGTCTATCATTGTGTTAGTAGTGCCCCCTAGTGGAAGCTGTACCTTACTGTCTTTTGCAACGGAATATTCTGACCATTTTGACTAGCAACAGTATGTTGTCTATCCAAGACATGTCTGTCCAACCTTTCTGAATTCTTAAATCTTTTAGCTAAGCTTTTAGGATTGTGTAATTATGTGTAAATATCAAACATATATGTTTATTTTGAATAATGTGTATATAAACTATGTAAATAATACAAATTATTTGATTTATGTAAATGCCATGAATACTGTATATGTCTATTTTGAGTGTTGTATTTGTATTGTATTTCTGTCTCTCCAGGCTTCATCAAGTCAGACCTGCAGAGACAGAAGGCTAACCAGTTGGCCAAGGCAGCTGTAAGTATGGGTAGATGTGGAGGGGGATTAGGGCAGTGGGTGGGTCTGTGTGTGTGGGGGACCTAAAGTCCCCACAAGGATAGTAAAAGAAGGAAAGTTGAACCTCGTGGGGACATTTCCCACATCCCCTTGAAGACAAAGGGGCTATTTTAAGGTTAGGTTTAGGGTTAAGGGTTAAGGTAAGGGTTAGGTTTAGGGTTAAGGGTTAGGTTAAGGGTTAAGGTAAGGGTTAGGTTTAGGGTTAAGGGTTAAGGTAAGGGTTAGGTTTAGGGTTTAGGGGTAAGGGTTAGGTTTATGGTTAAGGGAAATAGGATTTTGAATATAAATTAATTTTAGGTCCATACGAGGAAATAAGATTTATTTTAATTTTTATTTAACCTTTATTTAACTAGGCAAGTCAGTTAAGAATAAATAATTATTTACAATGACGGCCTAGGAACAGTGTGTGTGTCTCTGTGTGTCTGTGTGTGTGTGTGTCTCTGTGTGTGTGTGTGTGTGTGTCTCTCTGTGTGTGTGTATGTATGTGTGTGTGTGTATGTATGTGTGTGTGTGTATGTATGTATGTGTGTGTGTGTGTGTGTGTGTGTCTCTGTGTCTCTGTGTGTGTCTGTGTCTGTGTCTGTGTCTGTGTCTGTGTGTGTGTGTGTGTGATATCCGTAGCTGAGTGTTTCTGGTGTGCAGCATGCTCCCAGAGTCACCTAACAGTCTCTTGGTGTTGCTCCTAGAATAACTTGTCTCTTCTGTCTGTCTGATGTCCTGTGTTTGATGTCTGTCTCTGTCTGTCTGTGTTTGATGCTGTCTGTTTGATGTCAGTCTGTCTATTTGATGTCTGTCTGTGTTTGATGCTGTCTGTCTGTTTGCTGTTGTCTGTCTGTTTGATGCTGTCTGTTTGATGTCAGTCTGTCTATTTGATGTCTGTCTGTTTGATGTCTGTCTGTCTGATGTCTGTTGTCTGTCTGTTGACGGTCTGTTTGATGCTGTCTGTCTGTCTGTCTATTTGATGTCTGTATGTTTGATGTCTGTCTGTCTGTTTGTTTGATGTCTGTTGTCTGTCTGTTGACGGTCTGTTTGATGCTGTCTGTTTTATCTGTGTTTGATGTCCACTGTTGCCAGAGGTCAAATTTGACGACCTCTGCCTGGAGAAAGAGTTAATCATACAGACCGATACCGTTTCCATTGTACGCTAACCTCCAGTAACTGACCTCATCAGTTGTCAGTATTATTTTAGATCATTCTATTGAGATTGTATCTGTTGCAGCGCAGAATGTTGAATCCTATGATCACGTGTTTGTCTCACTACTGATAACATTGCTGTGAGATTATTCTTTTTTTTAAAGTAGAAAACAAAAGACAGGAACAAGAGGTCATGGAAAGCAAGAAAGAGATTGTATCAATAGACAGATATAGTTGAGACAGCTAGCCATGAGATAGAGCAGTGTTAACCAGAGGTGATTGACAAGACCTTGTGGCTGATCGAGGGGTTGAAGAGAGCGACATTCTCGACCTTTGCCCCCAGGTCTCAGACTAGCGTTCCGTTTGGGACATAGTCTGTTGACGGGCAGCAGATCTGAAATAGGTGTTTTAAACCTCAATAGGAAAACCTGGTAAACTAAGGTAAGATATCGTCACAAAGAAAACCTTTTAACTCCATTTTGGCCCCTTTTTTAAAGTTGTAACATTGTATTGAAAGTAAGCAATCGCCTCGATGTAATCTGAACATTTCATGACTCTAAAACCAAGGAAAACATTTTCAAAATAACTTCTGAAGTTTCATAAATGTATGTTCATTAATGGTCAAACATGGATGTTATTTTTCCTTTTTCCTGAAAATATGGTTTTAGACAGCGATGATAACATACCCCCTGACCGTATATAAAGGTCAATTAAAAAAAAGACTGTATGTTCCAGGCGGACGGACTGCTCTCTGGACAACAGCAGGGCTACGGGGCCACGGCTCTAATCAAGAGACCGGACAGCCCTTCTGATTCTTCTCAGGCTTGATCACTAACCCCCCCTTAACCCTTACACTCTTAGCTCGAACTTCAGACGAGCCAAGGTAGGGGCACAGCAAACCGAACCAACAATCACCACACGCTTCTCTGTTCATTATTCTCTTAGGGGTGAATCCTAACTTCTGTTTAAGTCAGATTTAGATTTGTATTCTCCCCATTTTTACATTTAGTACATAAACAAGTGGAAGTTAGGATTCCCTCTGTCTGTACCTTTTTTCACTTTTGACCAGGGGGGGGTGAGATTTCATAGAAGCTTTGTATTACTAAGATGTGTCTTTTCTATTGGCTAAAGAATGGACTTCACATGATTTCAGGAAGTGATAGGAAGCTTTCTGGGAAAAAACGTTACCCCTCACATCTGAATCCTCTTCTCTTTCCATCTTCACTTTCCACCTCACACTCCAGATTCCATGATTTATACACAGCTTCTGATCTCTTCACCTGTTCGTAGTATCTCTGTAGTATAATAGGATGTATGTAGTATCTCTGTAGTATAATAGGATGTATGTAGTATCTCTGTAGTATAATAGGATGTATGTAGTATCTCTGTAGTATAATAGGATGTATGTAGTATCTCTGTAGTATAATAGGATGTATGTAGTATCTCTGTAGTATAATAGGATGTATGTAGTATCTCTGTAGTATAATAGGATGTATGTAGTATCTCTGTAGTATAATAGGATGTATGTAGTATCTCTGTAGTATAATAGGATGTATGTAGTATCTCTGTAGTATAATAGGATGTATGTGGTAACTCATGTTTGTGTAGTGGGTCTATAATACACTGAGTGGACAAAACATTAAACACCTTCCTAATATTGAGTTGCACCCCCTTTTGCCCTTAGAACAACCTACATTTTTGGGACATGGACTCTACAAGGTGTCGAAAGCGTTCCACAGGGATGCTGGCCCATGTTGACTCCAATGCTTCCCACAGTTGTGTCAAGTTGCAGTTCTTAAGTTGTCAAGTTGTATTTCTTGACACACTCAAACCGGTGTGCCTGGCACCTACTACCATACCCCCGTTCAAAGGCTCTTAAATATTTTGTCTTCCCCATTCACCCTCTGACTGGCACACATACACAATCCATATCTCAATTGTCTCGAGGCTTAAAAATCCTTCTTTAACCCGTCTCTTCCCCTTCATCTACACTGATTGAAGTGGATTTAACAAGTGACATCAATAAGGGATCCTAGCTTTCACCTGGATTCACCTGGTCAGTCTGTGTCCCTCAGGCTAATCTCTGGACCTCGAAGCTAGTTCCATTGCATTTTTTTTTCTCCATTGTTCCCCTTTTAATCAGGCACTGATTTTTAGACCTGAGACACCTGGTGTGCGCGCAATTAATTATTAGGTAGGATAGAAAACCGGGACCTCGTACGGCGAGTTGAATACCCCTGGGTCTATGTCATGGAAAGAGCCGGTGTTCCTAATGTTTTGTACATCCAGTGTACATCCTTGTATTTTATGTAGCGTCTTATGTTTATTTGTACTTTAGTTTTTCCGTTATGTTGCCAGGGATACTAAAACAGTTGGTCTACTTGCTCTTGTAATATTATTTGCGTCAGGTTCAGGGTTGCAAAATTCTAGTTTCGAGGGGGAAAAAGATTCAGTTTCCAGAAATCCTGGTTGTAAGATTCTTGGAATCAGAAGGAAATAAGCGGGATTTATGGAAAACCTGGAAATGTTGGGAAAGAACTTTGCAACCCTTATCAGGATCAGGATCGTCTTAAACTGGAATGTGATTGACACATTGTTTTGATTGACAGGTCCCTTCAGATCCCGAGGATAGGAACGTCCCTGCCTCCGCAGTCCTCGAAGAAACCAGGTTTTAGAGACGGACGGTCTGCTGGACACCAGCATCTCCCACCCTGTGGAATGTGAAGTTTAGGGGAGGAGCACAATCAGGAAGTGTTTACGACCACTTCCCTTTAACACTGTCCAAAAAGACATCCAATATTTACGCAACAACAAATATTATTTCTGTATAATTTCTAGATGTGCCATATCTAATCTACAAAATGTTTACTGTCCAAAATTAGCACAAATAATACTGTCGTTTTACAGTATACACTGTTGCATGACATAGACTGACCAGGTGAAAGCTATGATCCCTTATTTACGTCACTTGTTAAATCCACTTCAATCAGTGTAGATGAAGGGGAAGAGACAGGTTAAAGAAGGATTTTTAATATTTGAGACATGGATTATTTATGTATGGGCAAGACAAAAGATTTATGTGCCTTTTGAATGGTGTTTGGTAGTAGGTGCCAGGTGTACCGGTTTGTGTCAAGAACTGCAATGCTGCTGGGTTTTTTCATGGTCAACAGTTTCCCGTGTGTATCAAGAACGGTCCACCACCCAAAGGACATCCAGCCAATTTGACACAACTGTGGGAAGCAGTGGAGTCAAAATGGGCCAACATCCCTGTGGAACGCTTTCGACACCTTGTAGAGTCCATGCCCCGAAGAATTCGAGGCGTTTCTGAAGGCAAAAAGGGGGGATGCTAGTGTCAAAGTATCATTTAGCTTTTTTAAGACCAAATCTAAAGTGTTTTGAGGATCCAGGATATATATATATATATTTCTATATATTTTTTACTAACCCCAATCCTCGTTGTGCTCTGAAAAACGAACAAATGTACCAAAAACATTCAAACGAATGTTTGGATGTAGAATTTTAATTTAACAATTTGTTAAATTTGGAAATCGTTAAGATGTTGTACAGATGAAATTGTGTCATTCTGAACTCCATGACATTATATTTCATTTTGTGGCGACTGAAGCGTCACTTCTTTGTTAATTCTAGCTGCAGATTATACAGAGAATGGAACAGCTGGAATGGCTTGAGTTGCACAAAATGGAATATAACGTTTGCGGGTAAAGTTCGGGAAGGACACGATGTCATGTGTATATAACGTTTTAACAACCTGCAACGCTATACCGAGCGCGTTTCCATTTGTAAAAGGACGTATTTGGAGCGTTTTGTCCCCCAGAGCCCCCCGTACTACACAACGAGGAAGTGAATCGCAGGTTTTGGGTAATTTTCTCAAAAACAAGTGGAAGAAAATAGAGATTTAGTTGTATTTATTAAAAAAGAAAAAGAAAACTTGTCCTTTTTACGGTTTCAGTTGCAGGGAAGCCTTACTAAAACTACCACAGACATGTGACATCAGTTTTAATATGTACCCATTGAGGTTTGTTTTTGCTATTCTTTGTCGTTAAAACTAACTTTTTTTTAATTTGTATTAATCTTTGAAAGAATGCACAAATATCTTGGGAGAAATGTTTTTACAAATACTGAAATGATCAATTGATGACGTAAAAAAAAAAAGCTGGGAAGGTGCGTTCAGTTGTCGTGTCACACTAATGAAAGGTAGAGTATTTTTTGTAAGATAATTTTATACTACCTGTATCTATAAAGTGTGTTTTTTTACCGTCACTTTACTAGAAACAGATTTATAGTTGTGTATAACAGTCCATGTTGTTCTGGAAATGTCACATCTATTTAACAAACAGGTACATGTCTGTTTGTTGAAATAAAGAGTGGTTTCCTAAAAGTATTTGAGCGTTTTCAATGTTGAATCTGTAACATCTGTTTTTCTCATCATCGCGTCCTGCTAGCATAGCATGCCCACTGTCAGACTGGGCCTTTACAGAGCACACCTACCTCATAGACCTCATCACATCCTGCTAGCATAGCATGCCCACTGTCAGACTGGGCCTTTACAGAGCACACCTACCTCATAGACCTCATCACATCCTGCTAGCATAGCATGCCCACTGTCAGACTGGGCCTTTACAGAGCACACCTACCTCATAGACCTCATCACATCCTGCTAGCATAACATGCCCACTGTCAGACTGGGCCTTTACAGAGCACACCTACCTCTTAGACACTAGGTGGCGACATTGTCAAGAATTCTGTGAACCAATATTTAGTTTTTCCCCCCCCCCCCAGGTAGCATGGGCGGATGATTAAACCACATCACTAACATCATGCAGTAAGTCAGGCGAGGGTAGTTGTGAGTGTTTAACATCGTCGTCCACACTGCAGTGACGGGAGAGACGCTATGGGTGTGGAGGAACGTGATGTCAACTGGCAGCATATGATTTCAATGGTGTTGCTCACATGTCATCTGATTTGTGCAGTGTTGCGTGATGGTTAAGTCCAGCCGCCTCGGGCCTGATTCCATCTCTATTTTGGTTCTTCTCAGATATCGGCACACCGTCACACACACAAATAAAGGATGAACCCTGGGAGAGGAGCTCTGTGGTGGAGGAGCTGGGTGGGACTGGCACAGAGCCAGAGAGAGCTCTGTGGTGGAGGAGCTGGGTGGGACTGGCACAGAGCCAGGGGGAGCTCTGTGGTGGAGGAGCTGGGTGGGACTGGCACAGAGCCAGAGGGAGCTCTGTGGTGGAGGAGCTGGGTGGGACTGGCACAGAGCCAGAGGGAGCTCTGTGGTGGAGGAGCTGGGCGGGACTGGCACAGAGCCAGAGGGAGCTCTGTGGTGGAGGAGCTGGGTGGGACTGGCACAGAGCCAGGGGGAGCTCTGTGGTGGAGGAGCTGGGTGGGACTGGCACAGAGCCAGAGGGAGCTCTGTGGTGGAGGAGCTGGGTGGGACTGGCACAGAGCCAGAGGGAGCTCTGTGGTGGAGGAGCTGGGCGGGACTGGCACAGAGCCAGATGGAGCTCTGTGTTGCCTGTTCAAACAGCGGCAGGGATGGTGCTGGTTAATGGCTGTACTGTAATGTACACACTACACGGCACTCACTACACGGCACTCACTAAACTCACTACACTAAACTCACTCACACAGTAGTAAAGTAGAAGCTGTTTGCTCTGCCCAGGCAGTGGTGCGGAGTGTGTTGCAGTTAGCCTGGCCTAGTGTTGGGCTGAACACAAACAGGAGAGAGGGGGTGTGTTGCAGTTAGCCTGGCCTAGTGTTGGGCTGAACACAAACAGGAGAGAGGGGGTGTGTTGCAGTTAGCCTGGCCTAGTGTTGGGCTGAACACAAACAGGAGAGAGGGAGAGGGAGGGAGAGCCAGAGACACTGAGCGGGAGAGGGTGAGTGGGAGAAAGAGAGGGAAAGAGTGAGATAGTGGGTAAGAGATGGTGAGGGAGGGAGTGAGTGGGTAAGAGAGGGAGTGAGTCGGTAAGAGAGGGAGAGAGAGAGTGAGTGGGTAAGAGAGGGAGGGAGGGGAAAAGAATGAGGAGAAGACAGAGGGAGGGAAGAGGAGAAAGAGGGACTGAGAGGAAGGGAAAGAGGTATACAGAGAGAGGGAGGAGACATAGAGGGGATGAATGAATCATACACATTAGGTGGATGTGTACATGTGATCACACATAATGTACAAGCTCAAGGGCACATCTGCAGTTATTTTCACCTGGTCGTTTTGGAGATCTGAAGCAACCTTTCGGTTACTGCCCCCCAACGCACTCTTAACCGCTACCTGCCACCCTTAATTAATGAATGAATGATTAGAAATGTAAACTCTCATCAACACATCATTGGTCATGTAGACTGACAGTTAGGAGCCAGGGGGCGGTGCTGCTACACAGTTAAACTGTTAGATATGATGATACAAAAGAGAGAGACGGAGAGAGAGAGACGGGGAGAGAGAGAGACGGGGAGAGAGCGAGACGGGGAGAGAGAGAGACGGGGAGAGAGAGAGACGGAGAGAGAGAGAGACGGAGAGAGAGAGACGGAGAGAGACGGAGAGAGAGAGAGACGGAGGGAGAGATGGAGAGACGGAGGGAGAGAGAGAGAGAGACGGAGGGAGAGACAGAGAGAGGGAGAGAGAGAGTGGTTTCTCACTGTGAATGCAGGTACCCATATTTGAGAAACAAAGCTTTGCCAGCTGGTCTCATCAAAGGTTTTTGTTCACAGTTTCCTTGTTATCTCAACGATGTACCGTTGTCCTGTCATCCAACCTACACTCTGTGTGTGTGAACAGTTTGTAATCCAGTACGGTATTGAAAAAAGAACCCCAGCAACAAAACATCACTGGTACTCAGAACCTCAAGCATCTGATGCCAAAAGGGTTCAACTAAACTATGATATAAACCATTTTGTTACAAGAGCTGATTGAAATGTAGACTCTCTGTGTCGCGTTGGACCTAGTAGAGCATCCCCCCCCCCCCCCCCCCCCCCAACACCCTTTTACATCTTCTAGTCCATCCTCCAACTCTTTATAACTTCCATCTGTCGGGCTAGTTCATGTGGTCTGTCTTCCAGAATGGCAGCGTTAAGTCACTAAGCCACACGGTGTATCAAGTGATACTCTCTATCCTCTACATCAGGGGTGGGCGAACTCCAGGCCTCCAGGGGTCTGATCGGTGACACACCTTTTCTCCGTCCTTTAGTGAACACAGCTGTTTTAAATCCCATTGAGATCATGATTAGGTGATTATTGGAGTCAGGCGTGTCACAGCTGAGTCTGGGGGTATAAAACTGTGACACCGATCAGGCACTCGAGGAATTGCCCACCCCTGCTCTGCATGCTGCTCTAATTTGAACAGGGTCCATAGGGCTGTTGGTAAAAACTAGTGCACTACTTTGAACAGGGTCTATAGGGCTGTTGGTAAAAACTAGTGCACTACTTTGAACAGGGTCTATAGGGCTGTTGGTAAAACTAGTGCACTACTTTGAACAGGGTCTATAGGGCTGTTGGTAAAACTAGTGCACTACTTTGAACAGGGTCCATAGGGCTGTTGGTAAAAACTAGTGCACTACTTTGAACAGGGTCTATAGGGCTGTTGGTAAAACTAGTGCACTACTTTGAACAGGGTCCACAGGGTTGTTGGTTAAAACTAGTGCACTACTTTGAACAGTGTCCACAGGGTTGTTGGTATAACTAGTGCACTACTTTGATCAGGGTCCACAGGGCTGTTGGTAAAAACTAGTGCACTACTTTGAACAGGGTCCACAGGGCTGTTGGTAAAAACTAGTGCACTACTTTGATCAGGGTCTATAGGGCTGTTGGTAAAACTAGTGCACTACTTTGAACAGGGTCCACAGGGCTGTTGGTAAAAACTAGTGCACTACTTTGAACAGGGTCCATAGGGCTGTTGGTAAAAGTAGTGCACTACTTTGAACAGGGTCCACAGGGCTGTTGGTAAAAACTAGTGCAATACTTTGAACAGGGTCTATAGGGCTGTTGGTAAAAACTAGTGCACTACTTTGAACAGGGTCTATAGGGCTGTTGGTAAAACTAGTGCACTACTTTGAACAGGGTCTATAGGGCTGTTTGTAAAACTAGTGCACTACTTTGAACAGGGTCCATAGGGCTGTTGGTAAAAACTAGTGCACTACTTTGAACAGGGTCTATAGGGCTGTTGGTAAAACTAGTGCACTACTTTGAACAGGGTCCATAGGGCTGTTGGTAAAAACTAGTGCACTACTTTGAACAGGGTCTATAGGGCTGTTGGTAAAACTAGTGCACTACTTTGAACAGGGTCCACAGGGCTGTTGGTAAAAACTAGTGCACTACTTTGAACAGGGTCTACAGGGCTGTTGGTAAAAACTAGTGCACTACTTTGAACAGGGTCTATAGGGCTGTTGGTAAAACTAGTGCACTACTTTGAACAGGGTCCATAGGGCTGTTGGTAAAAACTAGTGCACTACTTTGAACAGGGTCTATAGGGCTGTTGGTAAAACTAGTGCACTACTTTGAACAGGGTCCACAGGGCTGTTGGTAAAAACTAGTGCACTACTTTGAACAGGGTCTACAGGGCTGTTGGTAAAAACTAGTGCACTACTTTGAACAGTGTCCACAGGGCTGTTGGTAAAACTACTGCACTACTTTGAACAGGGTCCATAGGGCTGTTGGTAAAAACCAGTGCACTACTTTGAACGGGGTCTATAGGGCTGTTGGTAAAAACTTGTGCACTATTTTGAACAGGGTCCACAGGGCTGTTGGTAAAAACTAGTGCACTGCTTTGAACAGAGTCCACAGGGCTGTTGGTAAAAACTAGTGCACTACTTTGAACAGGGTCCACAGGGCTGTTGGTAAAACTAGTGCACTACTTTGATCAGGGTCCATAGGGCTGTTGGTAAAAGTAGTGCACTACTTTGAACAGGGTCCACAGGGCTGTTGGTAAAAACTAGTGCAATACTTTGAACAGGGTCTATAGGGCTGTTGGTAAAAACTAGTGCACTACTTTGAACAGGGTCTATAGGGCTGTTGGTAAAACTAGTGCACTACTTTGAACAGGGTCTATAGGGCTGTTTGTAAAACTAGTGCACTACTTTGAACAGGGTCCATAGGGCTGTTGGTAAAAACTAGTGCACTACTTTGAACAGGGTCTATAGGGCTGTTGGTAAAACTAGTGCACTACTTTGAACAGGGTCCATAGGGCTGTTGGTAAAAACTAGTGCACTACTTTGAACAGGGTCTATAGGGCTGTTGGTAAAACTAGTGCACTACTTTGAACAGGGTCCACAGGGCTGTTGGTAAAAACTAGTGCACTACTTTGAACAGGGTCTACAGGGCTGTTGGTAAAAACTAGTGCACTACTTTGAACAGTGTCCACAGGGCTGTTGGTAAAACTAGTGCACTACTTTGATCAGGGTCCATAGGGCTGTTGGTAAAACTAGTGCACTACTTTGAACAGGGTCCATAGGGCTGTTGGTAAAAACTAGTGCACTACTTTGAACAGGGTCTATAGGGCTGTTGGTAAAAACTAGTGCACTACTTTGAACAGGGTCTATAGGGCTGTTGGTAAAACTAGTGCACTACTTTGAACAGGGTCTATAGGGCTGTTGGTAAAACTAGTGCACTACTTTGAACAGGGTCTATAGGGCTGTTGGTAAAAACTAGTGCACTACTTTGAACTGGGTCCATAGGGATGTTGGTAAAACTAGTGCACTACTTTGATCAGGGTCTATAGGGCTGTTGGTAAAACTAGTGCACTACTTTGATCAGGGTCTATAGGGCTGTTGGTAAAACTAGTGCACTACTTTGAACAGGGTCTATAGGGCTGTTGTTCAATTTTATGCACTACTTTGATCAGGGTCCATAGGGCTGTTGGTAAAAACTAGTGCACTACTTGATCAGGGTCTATAGGGCTGTTGGTAAAACTAGTGCACTACTTTGAACAGGGTCTATAGGGCTGTTGGTAAAAACTAGTGCACTACTTTGAACAGGGTCTATAGGGCTGTTGGTAAAACTAGTGCACTACTTTGAACAGGGTCTATAGGGCTGTTGGTAAAACTAGTGCACTACTTTGAACAGGGTCCATAGGGCTGTTGGTAAAAACTAGTGCACTACTTTGAACAGGGTCTATAGGGCTGTTGGTAAAACTAGTGCACTACTTTGAACAGGGTCCACAGGGTTGTTGGTTAAAACTAGTGCACTACTTTGAACAGTGTCCACAGGGTTGTTGGTATAACTAGTGCACTACTTTGATCAGGGTCCACAGGGCTGTTGGTAAAAACTAGTGCACTACTTTGAACAGGGTCCACAGGGCTGTTGGTAAAAACTAGTGCACTACTTTGATCAGGGTCTATAGGGCTGTTGGTAAAACTAGTGCACTACTTTGAACAGGGTCCACAGGGCTGTTGGTAAAAACTAGTGCACTACTTTGAACAGGGTCCATAGGGCTGTTGGTAAAAACCAGTGCACTACTTTGAACGGGGTCTATAGGGCTGTTGGTAAAAACTTGTGCACTATTTTGAACAGGGTCCACAGGGCTGTTGGTAAAAACTAGTGCACTACTTTGAACAGGGTCTATAGGGCTGTTGGTAAAACTAGTGCACTACTTTGAACAGGGTCTATAGGGCTGTTTGTAAAACTAGTGCACTACTTTGAACAGGGTCCATAGGGCTGTTGGTAAAAACTAGTGCACTACTTTGAACAGGGTCTATAGGGCTGTTGGTAAAACTAGTGCACTACTTTGAACAGGGTCCATAGGGCTGTTGGTAAAAACTAGTGCACTACTTTGAACAGGGTCTATAGGGCTGTTGGTAAAACTAGTGCACTACTTTGAACAGGGTCCACAGGGCTGTTGGTAAAAACTAGTGCACTACTTTGAACAGGGTCTACAGGGCTGTTGGTAAAAACTAGTGCACTACTTTGAACAGTGTCCACAGGGCTGTTGGTAAAACTAGTGCACTACTTTGATCAGGGTCCATAGGGCTGTTGGTAAAACTAGTGCACTACTTTGAACAGGGTCCATAGGGCTGTTGGTAAAAACTAGTGCACTACTTTGAACAGGGTCTATAGGGCTGTTGGTAAAAACTAGTGCACTACTTTGAACAGGGTCTATAGGGCTGTTGGTAAAACTAGTGCACTACTTTGAACAGGGTCTATAGGGCTGTTGGTAAAACTAGTGCACTACTTTGAACAGGGTCTATAGGGCTGTTGGTAAAAACTAGTGCACTACTTTGAACTGGGTCCATAGGGATGTTGGTAAAACTAGTGCACTACTTTGATCAGGGTCTATAGGGCTGTTGGTAAAACTAGTGCACTACTTTGATCAGGGTCTATAGGGCTGTTGGTAAAACTAGTGCACTACTTTGAACAGGGTCTATAGGGCTGTTGTTCAATTTTATGCACTACTTTGATCAGGGTCCATAGGGCTGTTGGTAAAAACTAGTGCACTACTTGATCAGGGTCTATAGGGCTGTTGGTAAAACTAGTGCACTACTTTGAACAGGGTCTATAGGGCTGTTGGTAAAAACTAGTGCACTACTTTGAACAGGGTCTATAGGGCTGTTGGTAAAACTAGTGCACTACTTTGAACAGGGTCTATAGGGCTGTTGGTAAAACTAGTGCACTACTTTGAACAGGGTCCATAGGGCTGTTGGTAAAAACTAGTGCACTACTTTGAACAGGGTCTATAGGGCTGTTGGTAAAACTAGTGCACTACTTTGAACAGGGTCCACAGGGTTGTTGGTTAAAACTAGTGCACTACTTTGAACAGTGTCCACAGGGTTGTTGGTATAACTAGTGCACTACTTTGATCAGGGTCCACAGGGCTGTTGGTAAAAACTAGTGCACTACTTTGAACAGGGTCCACAGGGCTGTTGGTAAAAACTAGTGCACTACTTTGATCAGGGTCTATAGGGCTGTTGGTAAAACTAGTGCACTACTTTGAACAGGGTCCACAGGGCTGTTGGTAAAAACTAGTGCACTACTTTGAACAGGGTCCATAGGGCTGTTGGTAAAAACCAGTGCACTACTTTGAACGGGGTCTATAGGGCTGTTGGTAAAAACTTGTGCACTATTTTGAACAGGGTCCACAGGGCTGTTGGTAAAAACTAGTGCACTACTTTGAACAGAGTCCACAGGGCTGTTGGTAAAAACTAGTGCACTACTTTGAACAGGGTCCACAGGGCTGTTGGTAAAACTAGTGCACTACTTTGATCAGGGTCCATAGGGCTGTTGGTAAAAGTAGTGCACTACTTTGAACAGGGTCCACAGGGCTGTTGGTAAAAACTAGTGCAATACTTTGAACAGGGTCTATAGGGCTGTTGGTAAAAACTAGTGCACTACTTTGAACAGGGTCTATAGGGCTGTTGGTAAAACTAGTGCACTACTTTGAACAGGGTCTATAGGGCTGTTTGTAAAACTAGTGCACTACTTTGAACAGGGTCCATAGGGCTGTTGGTAAAAACTAGTGCACTACTTTGAACAGGGTCTATAGGGCTGTTGGTAAAACTAGTGCACTACTTTGAACAGGGTCCACAGGGCTGTTGGTAAAAACTAGTGCACTACTTTGAACAGAGTCCACAGGGCTGTTGGTAAAAACTAGTGCACTACTTTGAACAGGGTCCACAGGGCTGTTGGTAAAACTAGTGCACTACTTTGATCAGGGTCCATAGGGCTGTTGGTAAAAGTAGTGCACTACTTTGAACAGGGTCCATAGGGCTGTTGGTAAAAACTAGTGCAATACTTTGAACAGGGTCTATATGGCTGTTGGTAAAAACTAGTGCACTACTTTGAACAGGGTCTATAGGGCTGTTGGTAAAACTAGTGCACTACTTTGAACAGGGTCTATAGGGCTGTTTGTAAAACTAGTGCACTACTTTGAACAGGGTCCATAGGGCTGTTGGTAAAAACTAGTGCACTACTTTGAACAGGGTCTATAGGGCTGTTGGTAAAACTAGTGCACTACTTTGAACAGGGTCCATAGGGCTGTTGGTAAAAACTAGTGCACTACTTTGAACAGGGTCTATAGGGCTGTTGGTAAAACTAGTGCACTACTTTGAACAGGGTCCACAGGGCTGTTGGTAAAAACTAGTGCACTACTTTGAACAGGGTCTACAGGGCTGTTGGTAAAAACTAGTGCACTACTTTGAACAGTGTCCACAGGGCTGTTGGTAAAACTAGTGCACTACTTTGATCAGGGTCCATAGGGCTGTTGGTAAAACTAGTGCACTACTTTGAACAGGGTCCATAGGGCTGTTGGTAAAAACTAGTGCACTACTTTGAACAGGGTCTATAGGGCTGTTGGTAAAAACTAGTGCACTACTTTGAACAGGGTCTATAGGGCTGTTGGTAAAACTAGTGCACTACTTTGAACAGGGTCTATAGGGCTGTTGGTAAAACTAGTGCACTACTTTGAACAGGGTCTATACGGCTGTTGGTAAAAACTAGTGCACTACTTTGAACTGGGTCCATAGGGATGTTGGTAAAACTAGTGCACTACTTTGATCAGGGTCTATAGGGCTGTTGGTAAAACTAGTGCACTACTTTGATCAGGGTCTATAGGGCTGTTGGTAAAACTAGTGCACTACTTTGAACAGGGTCTATAGGGCTGTTGTTCAATTTTATGCACTACTTTGATCAGGGTCCATAGGGCTGTTGGTAAAAACTAGTGCACTACTTGATCAGGGTCTATAGGGCTGTTGGTAAAACTAGTGCACTACTTTGAACAGGGTCTATAGGGCTGTTGGTAAAAACTAGTGCACTACTTTGAACAGGGTCTATAGGGCTGTTGGTAAAACTAGTGCACTACTTTGAACAGGGTCTATAGGGCTGTTGGTAAAACTAGTGCACTACTTTGAACAGGGTCCATAGGGCTGTTGGTAAAAACTAGTGCACTACTTTGAACAGGGTCTATAGGGCTGTTGGTAAAACTAGTGCACTACTTTGAACAGGGTCCACAGGGTTGTTGGTTAAAACTAGTGCACTACTTTGAACAGTGTCCACAGGGTTGTTGGTAAAACTAGTGCACTACTTTGATCAGGGTCCACAGGGCTGTTGGTAAAAACTAGTGCACTACTTTGAACAGGGTCCACAGGGCTGTTGGTAAAAACTAGTGCACTACTTTGATCAGGGTCTATAGGGCTGTTGGTAAAACTAGTGCACTACTTTGAACAGGGTCCACAGGGCTGTTGGTAAAAACTAGTGCACTACTTTGAACAGGGTCCATAGGGCTGTTGGTAAAAACCAGTGCACTACTTTGAACGGGGTCTATAGGGCTGTTGGTAAAAACTTGTGCACTATTTTGAACAGGGTCCACAGGGCTGTTGGTAAAAACTAGTGCACTACTTTGAACAGAGTCCACAGGGCTGTTGGTAAAAACTAGTGCACTACTTTGAACAGGGTCCACAGGGCTGTTGGTAAAAACTAGTGCAATACTTTGAACAGGGTCTATAGGGCTGTTGGTAAAACTAGTGCACTACTTTGAACAGGGTCTATAGGGCTGTTGGTAAAAACTAGTGGACTAATTTGACCAGGGTCCATAGGGCTGTTGGTAAAAACTAGTGCACTACTTTGAACAGGGTCCATAGGGCTGTTGGTAAAACTAGTGCACTACTTTGAACAGGGTCCACAGGGCTGTTGGTAAAAACTAGTGCACTGCTTTGATCAGGGTCCATAGGGCTGTTGGTAAAAACTAGTGCACTGCTTTGAACAGGGTCTATAGGGCTGTTGTTAAATTTTGTGCACTACTTTGATCAGGGTCCATAGGGCTGTTGGTTAAAACTAGTGCACTACTTTGAACAGGGTCCACAGGGCTGTTGGTTAAAACTAGTGCACTATTTTGAACAGGGTCCACAGGGCTGTTGGTAAAAACTAGTGCACTACTTTGAACAGAGTCCACAGGGCTGTTGGTAAAAACTAGTGCACTACTTTGAACAGGGTCCACAGGGCTGTTGGTAAAACTAGTGCACTACTTTGATCAGGGTCCATAGGGCTGTTGGTAAAAGTAGTGCACTACTTTGAACAGGGTCCATAGGGCTGTTGGTAAAAACTAGTGCAATACTTTGAACAGGGTCTATAGGGCTGTTGGTAAAAACTAGTGCACTACTTTGACCAGGGTCTATAGGGCTGTTGGTAAAACTAGTGCACTACTTTGAACAGGGTCTATGGGGCTGTTTGTAAAACTAGTGCACTACTTTGAACAGGGTCCATAGGGCTGTTGGTAAAAACTAGTGCACTACTTTGAACAGGGTCTATAGGGCTGTTGGTAAAACTAGTGCACTACTTTGAACAGGGTCCATAGGGCTGTTGGTAAAAACTAGTGCACTACTTTGAACAGGGTCTATAGGGCTGTTGGTAAAACTAGTGCACTACTTTGAACAGGGTCCACAGGGCTGTTGGTAAAAACTAGTGCACTACTTTGAACAGGGTCTACAGGGCTGTTGGTAAAAACTAGTGCACTACTTTGAACAGTGTCCACAGGGCTGTTGGTAAAACTAGTGCACTACTTTGAACAGGGTCCATAGGGCTGTTGGTAAAAACCAGTGCACTACTTTGAACGGGGTCTATAGGGCTGTTGGTAAAAACTTGTGCACTATTTTGAACAGGGTCCACAGGGCTGTTGGTAAAAACTAGTGCACTACTTTGAACAGAGTCCACAGGGCTGTTGGTAAAACTAGTGCACTACTTTGAACAGGGTCCACAGGGCTGTTGGTAAAACTAGTGCACTACTTTGATCAGGGTCCATAGGGCTGTTGGTAAAAGTAGTGCACTACTTTGAACAGGGTCTATAGGGCTGTTGGTAAAAACTAGTGCACTACTTTGAACAGGGTCTATAGGGCTGTTGGTAAAACTAGTGCACTACTTTGAACAGGGTCTATAGGGCTGTTTGTAAAACTAGTGCACTACTTTGAACAGGGTCTATAGGGCTGTTGGTAAAACTAGTGCACTACTTTGAACAGGGTCTATAGGGCTGTTGGTAAAAACTAGTGCACTACTTTGAACTGGGTCCATAGGGATGTTGGTAAAACTAGTGCACTACTTTGATCAGGGTCTATAGGGCTGTTGGTAAAACTAGTGCACTACTTTGATCAGGGTCTATAGGGCTGTTGGTAAAACTAGTGCACTACTTTGAACAGGGTCTATAGGGCTGTTGTTCAATTTTATGCACTACTTTGATCAGGGTCCATAGGGCTGTTGGTAAAAACTAGTGCACTACTTGATCAGGGTCTATAGGGCTGTTGGTAAAACTAGTGCACTACTTTGAACAGGGTCCATAGGGCTGTTGGTAAAAACTTGTGCACTACTTTGAACAGGGTCCATAGGGCTGTTGGTAAAAACTAGTGCACTACTTTGAACAGGGTCTATAGGGCTGTTGGTAAAAAATAGTGCACTACTTTGAACAGGGTCTATAGGGCTGTTGGTAAAAACTAGTGGACTAATTTGACCAGGGTCCATAGGGCTGTTGGTAAAAACTAGTGCACTACTTTGAACAGGGTCCATAGGGCTGTTGGTAAAACTAGTGCACTACTTTGAACAGGGTCCACAGGGCTGTTGGTAAAAACTAGTGCACTACTTTGATCAGGGTCCATAGGGCTGTTGGTAAAAACTAGTGCACTGCTTTGAACAGGGTCTATAGGGCTGTTGTTAAATTTTGTGCACTACTTTGATCAGGGTCCATAGGGCTGTTGGTTAAAACTAGTGCACTACTTTGAACAGGGTCTATAGGGCTGTTGGTAAAACTAGTGCACTATTATTTTGAACGGGTCCACAGGGCTGTTGGTTAAAAACTAGTGCAACTAACTTTGACAGCAGTCCACAGGGCTGTTGCTAAAAACTAGTCGCAGCTACTTTGAACAGTGTCCACAGGCTGTTGGTAAAACTAGTGCACTACTTGTGATCAGGGTCCATAGGGCCTGTTGGTAAAAGTAGTGACACTACTTTGAACATGTTCCCATAGGGCTGTTGGGTAAAACTAGTGCATAATTTGAAACAGTGGTCTATAGGGCTGTTGGTAAAACTAGTGGCACTATACTTTGGAACAGTGGTCATAGGGCTGTTGGTAAAAACTAGTGCACTACTTTGAACAGGGGCTATGGGGCTGTTGTAAAACTATTGCACTACTTTGAACAGGGTCCATTGGGCTGTTGGTAAAAACTATGCACTACTTTGAAAGGGTCTATAGGGCTGTTGGTAAAACTATTGCACTACTTTGAACAGGTCCATAGGGCTGTTGGTAAAAACTAGTGCACTACTGTTGACGGGTCTATAGGGCCTGTTTGGTAAAACTAGTGCAACTACTTTGAAACAGGTTCCCAGGGATGTTGTAAAACTAGTGCACTACTTTGAACAGGGTCTAAGGGCTGTTGGTAAAAACTAGTGCACTACTTTGAACAGTGTCCATAGGGCTGTTGGTAAAACTAGTGCACTACTTTGATAGCAGGGTCCATAGGGCTGTTGGGTAAAAAACAACGAGTGCACTACTTTGAACAGGTTCTATAGGGCTGTTGGTAAACAAAACTAGTGCACTACTTTGAACTAGGGTCATAGGTCTGTGGTTAAAACTAGTGCACTACTTTGGAACAGGGTCTTAAGGGCTGTTGTTCAATACTAGTGCACTACTTTGACAGGTCATAGGGCTGTTGGTAAAACTTTGCACTACTTTGAACAGGGTCCATAGGGTGTTGGTAAACTAGTGCACTACTTTGACAGGTCTAGGCTGTTGGTAAAAACTAGTGCACTACTTTGATCAGGGTCTATAGGGCTGTTGTAAAACTAGTGCACTACTTTGAACAGGGTCTATAGGGCTGTTGGTAAATGGCACACTTGATCAGGGTCCATAGGGCTGTTGTAAAACTAGTTCACTACTTTGAACAGGGTCTATAGGGCTGTTTGGTAAAACTAGTGCACTACTTTGACAGGGTCATAGGGCTTTTGGTAAAAACTAGTGCACTACTTTGAACTAGGGTCACATAGGGCTGTATTGGTAAAAACTGTGCACTACTTTGAACAGGGTCCTAAGGGCTGTTGGTAAAAATAGTGCACACTTTGAACAGGGTCTATAGGTGTTGGTAAAAACTAGTCATCTTTGAACAGTCAAGGTATTTGGTAAAACTAGTGCACTACTTTGAACAGGGTCCAGGGCTGTTGGTAAAAACTAGTCACTACTTTGAACAGGGTCACAGGGCTGTTGGTAAAAACTAGTGCACTACTTTGAACAGGTCCACAGGCTGTTTGTAAAAACTATGCACTACTTTGAACAGGGTCCAGGGCGTTGGTAAAACAGTGCACTACTTTGAACAGGGTCATAGGGATGGTTTGTAAAACTAGTGCACTACTTTGAACAGGGTCCAAGGGCTGTTGGTAAAAACTAGTGCACTACTTTGAACAGGGTCCAAGGGCTGTTGTAAAAACTAGTGCACTACTTTGAACAGGGTCTATGGGCTGTTGGTAAAAAACTAGTGCACTACTTTGACAGGGTCCATAGGGCTGTTGGTAAAAATTGCACTACTTTGAACAGGGTCTATAGGGCTGTTGGTAAAACTAGTGCACTACTTGAACAGGGTCCTAAGGGCTGTTGGTAAAAACTCATTGCACTACTTTGAACAGGGTTCCATAAGGGCTGTTGGTAAAACTAGTGCACTACTTTGAACAGGTCCTACAGGGCTGTTGGTAAAAAACTAGTGCACTACTTTGACAGGGTCCATCAGGGCTGGTTGTGTAAAACATGTGCACTACTTTGACACAGGGTCCATAGGGCTGTTGTAAACTATGCTCCTACTTTGAACAGGTCCATAGGGCTGTTGGTAAAAACTAGTGCACTACTTTGAAAAGGGTCTATAGGGCTGTTGGTAAAAACTAGTGCACTACTTTGAACAGGGTCTATAGGGCTGTTGGTAAAAACTAGTGCACTACTTTGAACAGGGTCAAGGGCTTGTTGGTAAAAACTAGTGCACTACTTTGAACGGGTCATAGGGATGTTGGTTAAAAACTAGTGCACTACTTGATCAGGGTCCATAGGGCTGTTGGTAAAACTAGTGCACTACTTGAACAGGTCCACAGGGCTGTTGGTAAACTATGCACTACTTTGATCAGGGTCTATAGGGCTTTGGTAAAAACTAGTGCACTACTTTGATCATGTCTATAGGGCTGTTGGTAAACTAGTGCACTACTTTGAACAGGGTCTATAGGGCTGTTGTAATTAGTGCCATACTTTGACAGGGTCTCTAGGCTTTGGTAAAAACTAGTGCACTACTTGATCAGGGTCTATAGGGCTGTTGGTAAAACTAGTGCACTACTTTGACCAGGTCTATAGGCTTTGGTAAAACTAGTGCACTACTTTGAACAGGGTCTATAGGCTGTTGGTAAAACTAGTGCACTACTTTGAACAGGGTCCTAGGGCTGTTGGTAAAACTAGTGCACTACTTTAACAGGTCATAGGGCTGTTGGTAAAAACTAGTGCCTACTTTGAACAGTGTTATAGGCTGTTGGTAAAACTAGTGCACTACTTGTAACAGGGTCTATAGGGCTGTTGGTAAAACTAGTGGATCTACTTTGACGACAGGGTCCTAGGGCTGTTGGTAAAAACTAGTGCACTACTTTTAACAGGGTCCATAGGGCTGTTTGTAAAAACTAGTGCACTACTTTGAACAGGGTCCACAGGGCTGTTGTAAAACTAGTGCACTACTTTGACAGGGTCCATAGGGCTGTTGGTAAAACTAGTGCACTCTTTGACAGGTCTATAGGGCTGTTGTTAATTTGTGACAACATATTTGATCAGGGTCCATAGGGCTGTTGGTAAAACTAGTGCACTACTTTGAACAGGGTCTATAGGGCTGTTGGTAAAACTAGTGCACTACTTTTGAACAGGGTCCACAGGCTCTGTTGGTTAAAACTAGTGCACTATTTTGAACAGGTCCCAGGGCTGTTGGTAAAACTAGTGCACTACTTTGAACACAGGGTCCAGGGCTGTTGGTAAAAACTAGTGCACTACTTTGATCAGGGTCCATAGGGCTGTTGGTAAATAGTGCACTACTTTGAACAGGGTCCACAGGGCTGTTGTAAAAACTATGCAATACTTTGACGTCTATAGGGCTGTTGTAAAACTAGTGCACTACTTTGAACGGGTCTATAGGGCTGTTGGTAAAAACTAGTGCACTACTTTGAACAGGGTCCATAGGGCTGGTTGGTAAACAACTTGTGCACTACTTTGAACAGGGTCCATAGGCTGTTGGTAAAAACTAGTGCGATACTTTTGAAACAGGGTTTAAGCGCTTTGGTAAAAAATAGTGCACTACTTTGAACAGGGTCTATAGGGCTGTTGGTAAAAACTAGTGGACTAATTTGCCAGGTCCATAGGGCTGTTGGTAAAAACTAGTGCACTACTTTGAACAGGGTCCATAGGGCTGTTGGTAAACTAGTGCACTACTTGAACAGGGTCCACAGGGCTGTTGGTAAAAACTGTGCACTACTTGAACAGGGTCCATAGGGCTGTTGGTAAAAACTAGTGCACTGCTTTGACAGGTGTCATAGGGCTGTTGTTACATTTGCACTACTTTGATCAGGGTCCATAGGGCTGTTGGTTAAAACTAGTGCACTACTTTGAACAGGGTCTATAGGGCTGTTGGTAAAACTAGTGCACTATTTTGAACAGGGTCCACAGGGCTGTTGGTTAAAACTAGTGCACTATTTTGAACATGGTCCACAGGGCTGTTGGTAAAAACTAGTGCACTACTTTGAACAGAGTCCACAGGGCTGTTGGTAAAAACTAGTGCACTACTTTGATCAGGGTCCATAGGGCTGTTGGTAAAAGTAGTGCACTACTTTGAACAGGGTCCACAGGGCTGTTGGTAAAAAACTAGTGCATACTTTGAACAGGGTCTATAGGGCTGTTGGAAAAACTAGTGCACTACTTTGAACAGGTCTATAGGGCTGTTGGTAAAACAGTGCACTCTTTGAACAGGGTCCATAGGGCTGTTGGTAAAATAGTGCACTACTTTGAACAGGGTCCAGGGCTTTTGGTAAAACTAGTGCAATACTTTGAACAGGGTCTATAGGGCTGTTGGTAAAAACTAGTGCACTACTTTGAACAGGGTCCTATAGGGCTGTTGGTAAAACTAGTTTGCACTACTTTGAACAGGGTCTATAGGGCTGTTGGTAAAACTAGTGCACTACTTTGAACAGGTGTCCATAGGTCTGTTGGAAAAACTAGTGCACTACTTTAACAGGTCTATAGGGCTGTTG